>NC_059078.1:105313071-105498071 GCF_020497125.1 Mauremys mutica
TAATAGCCATTTATGGACTTAGCCACCATGAATTTATCCAGTCCCCTTTTAAACATTGCTATAGTCCTAGCCTTCACAACCTCCTAAGGTAAGGAGTTCCACAAGTTGACTGTGCGCTGCGTGAAGAAGAACTTCCTTTTATTTGTTTTAAACCTGCTGCCTATTAATTTCATTTGGTGACCCCTAGTTCTTGTATTATGGGAATAAGTAAATAACTTTTCCTTATCCACTTTCTCAACATCACTCATGATTTTATATACCTCTATCATATCCCCCCTTAGTCTTCTCTTTTCCAAGCTGAAGAGTCCTAGCCTCTTTAATCTTTCCTTGTATGGGACCCTCTCTAACCCCCTAATCATTTTAGTTGTCCTTTTCTGAACCTTTTCTAGTGCTAGAATATCTTTTTTGAGGTGAGGAGACCACATCTGTACACAGTATTCGAGATGTGGGCATACCATGGATTTATATAAGGGCAATAAGATATTCTCAGTCTTATTCTCTATCCCCTTTTTAATGATTCCTAACATCCTGTTTGCTTTTTTGACCGCCTCTGCACACTGCGTGGACATCTTCAGAGAACTATCCACGACGACTCCAAGATCTTTTTCCTGACTCGTTGTAGCTAAATTAGCCCCCATCATGTTGTATGTATAGTTGGGGTTATTTTTTCCAATGTGCATTACTTTACATTTATCCACATTAAATTTCATTTGCCATTTTGTTGCCCAATCACTTAGTTTTGTGAGATCTTTTTGAAGTTCTTCACAATCTGCTTTGGTCTTAACTATCTTGAGTAGTTTAGTATCATCCGCAAACTTTGCCACCTCACTGTTTACCCCTTTCTCCAGATCATTTATGAATAAATTGAATAGGATTGGTCCTAGGACTGACCCTTGGGGAACACCACTAGTTACCCCTCTCCATTCTGAGAATTTACCATTAATTCCTACCCTTTGTTCCCTGTCCTTTAACCAGTTCTCAATCCATGAAAGGACCTTCCCTTTTATCCCATGACAGCTTAATTTACGTACCTTTTACCCAAAATTACAATTCCTTTTTTCCTTCTTATGGGCCCAGTTACATGTGTTTCATACCCTTTCCCATCTACTTATTCATCTTGGCAGATCCAACTGTGAAATTTAAGATGATGTTGGAACTGGCCAGGTTCATCCAAGTCATATTAAAGCTTCAGAAGGGTCTCACAGGACCCAGCTAGGCAGTGCACCCCAGCACAAAGATGAAAGATAATGTGAAATATTAAATTATCTGCTTTACTATAATATAAGGTACACCCATTACACATTCAGTGAGCTACATTTCACATGAAAGTGCAATGGAACATGTTGTCTGTTCTTCACACTGGTATGACAGAACACATCCTGATCCAGTGCCTCATCAAATTGCAAGGGAAGATTTTTGTTTGCTTGCTTAATGCTGAGGGAAAGTGCAGTTACCCCTGTAAATCCAGGTATCAAGTATTTCACTAAAATTCTTGGCTGGGGATTTAAAGAACCATGGGAAACTAGTACTTTTTCTAAATCCACTAGTTATGATTTATTGTCTGCATTTTTCTCAGAGACACAAATGTTCCTTATTATAAAATAAATATTTATATATAAATGAATTTATAACATTGAAATAGAAAGGAATTACATGACCCAGACCAGACTCCAGGTTTGGCCAAATATGTTCAGCATGGGTCTTTGCCAGCTCTGGTACTATAAAACTCTCTTCTTTATCATTCTGAACGCAAACTCTTCTTTCTGTGATTATTGTACATGTATAATCCAGTGTTGGCTTGCATAATGTACTGTAGTTAGAGCCTGCACATATATCACTCTGTTTACATAAATACATACAAACCACCTGTTAACACTAACCATGAACATACCCAAGAAGTTATATTTCTTAATGGCTATGCCAGTACTTTAAATTATTTCACTTTATCCAAGAGGCTGTCATGGTGATGTCACCATCCCGCCATGGCACAATGATTGATTCCATAACTAACTTGAAATCTAACTCACATGGGGAGGTTGCTCAGGCAGACTACATTCTGGAGCTGCTCTTTTCTACCTTCCAGGCAGCCTTTGCTTTGCCCCATCCCAGAGCAATGCACAGCTCCCTCTGTAAATCAGGGGGCAGGGACAGGGGGAAGAAGGCATTAATGAGCACATTTTGTGTTTTTTAACATTTTATTAAGTATTTTCTATTCATGACCAGAAAGCTACAAGCTAAAACAACTGACCAGAAGTGCATTTAAAAAAATCAAACTTATCACTACTAAACTTTTGTTAAACGATTTGCAAAACTTTGTTTGTTTCTTGTGCCTAAACCAATTTTAGTTATTAACACTCTTTGTACATTACAAATATGAGGCAAAGAGCATGAATGGCATGACTTTCCCTCTGCAGACAGACATGCCATAGTCCCGCAGTGGTTCAGCACAGACTTTGAGCCTCTTTTAGGCAAAAGTTTTTTAACCACAGGTGGTTGTACACTATATATTAGGGAATCTGTCCACAGATACTACTATCACGGACATTACTGAGATGTAAAACATAGAACAACTGAAGATGGCAGCATGGCCCACGGGGACAGGGATAGCAGCCAGCCAACAAACAGGCAAACATATAAGTAACTGAAGCTGGTGGTAGGATGGTAACTTCAAGCCTTAATACATAAAAGAATATGTAACTGACAGCAGACCAAACTGCTGTACCTGGGAAATCATTCTGCCACTTCAGTAATGGGCCCAATCAGGTCAAGTGATAGGTGTCCTTAACCTCCACTGAAGTAAATGGGAATTGAGGGCATTTGGCATCTCACACAAGCCCTCCATGACCAATTCGAAGGACATATTGACTAGTGTGTACTCCTAGGTGTGTTGATTAGCCTTATAACCACTTGACTGTCTAAGGAATGACAAAGAAAGGCAAACCTGATGGCTCAATAAATGAAAGAATAAATTTCTACCCCACAAGCTTGTACAGACCATGAACCAACAACGTCACGTGAAAACTGCTGACCATAAAATCGCAATGGTGAGAATCCAGGAATTCCTCTGAGCTCCCCGAAGAGGATATAGCTTTTAGCATGAGGACCAAAAGAATTATTCTTCTCCAAATCATTGCATGATAGGGACTGTTTTTTCCACCTTTGCAAATATACTGTATCTCAAAGCCGAAAGGGTTCTGTTCTCATTTCTCAGGGCCCCATTCAACATGTGATGAAATCAGTGGGAACCGACTTGACCCACTGAAGTCCAAATTTGTAGCCACTCTGTACCCTCATGTTGATTTCAACCTGGCCATTAGTGAATCACAATTAGGTTATTCATGTCCTTCAGGTTAGTGGCCTCTTAATTCAATCATATAGAGGGCCTGTAATTTTAGGTATATACATGTATTCTATTTCTGGTTTAGGACATTACACAATTTTATATAGAACATGACAACACAACATCATTATAATGAGTTAAACTGGGAATCCCCATATCCTTCAGTGCCACCTATGCTTGGCAAATCCACATCCTTAGATTCATGGCTTCTTGTTGTGAAAGACAGCACCACAGCTATTGTTACATAATTAACAGCACAGTTGTGACTCTAAAGTTACTAGAGAGGCAACGTGACTCCCAGTCTAGTGTTCTAGCTATTGGATAAGAAAACAGAGGGCTGTGGTTCTGTTCCATACTCAGCCACTAACCTGCTGTATTGCTTTGAGCAAGGTGCTTCAACTCTCTGTGCCTGTTCCCCCTTCTACTCTTTGTCTGATTTGTTTCTTTTGGATTTGGTGCTGTTTGGCAATGAGGATGTCCCTTACTCACTCTCTCTGTACTGTACCTAACACAACAGGACCTGATTTTGGTTGGGGTGTCTAAAGCACTACTGTAATACCAATAAGTAATAACAATACTGTCCCTTCTGCTAGACCATTATTCAGGTCCTTCTGGCAGGGACGGCTGTACTGTTTTCGCCGCCCCAAGCAGCGCGACGAATTGCCGCCACTGACGGCGGGGGGCAGTCCGTGTGCTGTTAGGGTGGCATGCGCGTTTCCGTGGTGGTGGCAATTCGGCGGCAGCTTCTGTCCTCAGTCAGAAGACAGAAGCTGCGCCGCCACGGACAACTGAACATAGAAGCTGCCGCTGAATTGCCGCCGCCGTGGAAACGCGCGTGCCACCCTAACGGCACAAAGCCTGCTCCCGCTGTCCACGGTGGCAATTCGGCGTGCTGCTTGGGGGCAAAAACACACGGACTGCCATGCCTTGCAGATTGCTGCCCCAAGCACCTGCTTGGAATGCTGGTGCCTGGAGCCGGCCCTGCCTTCTGGGTATGTACTGATACAGGCTAGACCACCTCATTCTCAGGTATTCCCTTGCTCCTGCTGATATACCAGTACTTTGTCCTGGTGCTCTGACCTCTCTCTGCTAACTAGTCTACAGTGATAAACAGGGCCAAATTCAGCTGTCCTTTATACCAGTTCACTTCCTGATTCAACTCTATTGAAATCAGTGGTGGCCCATACTAAGGGGAAAATATGGGTTTTGACAGAGTCCCTTTACTCCATCTTCTGGAATTATCAATATCTGGAGATCAATATCTAGCACACACTACACATGCCTGACAACATGCACATTCATTGGGCCGGACTGGAGTTTTACTTAGTGCTGAAGGGTGCTTGGGGCTAAACCTCTAGTTGGTGAAACACATCAGAATGCATCAGCATCAGCAGGTAGAGTTTGGATTACCCAACTGTTTGTCCTAGGTACTGTACCTACCTACCTAGCTACTGCAGATAAGTAGTCCTTTTACAGCCAAAATGCAGATCCCAAAAATCTATTAGCCAAACAGCTATATTGACATGTACAATTAGGACCATCTTTGGCTGATGGCACCATAGTAATTCAGAGCTGTTTATAAATTAATCAAACACGCACATCCTTAGTGGCTTCAATTAAAAATAAAAATAAGCTTTTCCTCACCATCACATCTGTAACTGTAATAACTGTATTTTATAACTCCCAAAAGAATGTTGCTATTAAGAGTTAAAAAACTCGGGATAACTGGTGCACTGGAAGGCTCCTTACATACATTCTTGATCTCAAAATCCACATCACTTCTTTCTTTAGTACAAAAATAATGCTTTAAACTGTACTTTGGACATGCTGTCCACTTTTTTTTTGGCTCAACAAATAAACCAGAATTTTTTTTAGATTTCTGCCTTGGCATTCACAAAGTTTTGCCTAAAACCCTTGGAGACTTGCTAAAAGAGATTTATTTATGTGCACTGCAAGGAGCTTGCCAAATAACTCCAGCTTCATGTTTTTTAATATTTTTCTAAATGTAAAAATTAATAAAAAGAATAAAATGTTGGTTTAGTTGTTCTTAATTATAAATATTTTCATATATTCCTGTCTAAGATATCAAAGGTAAATAAAAACTACGTTGCTGGTAACAATTTAAAAGTTCTGGCAAATGCCTTCTCCGTGTTGTTTAGTCAGATTGTATACAGAGTTTTTCCTTTTATGACAGTTTCTGCAGTTTAATATAATTATGTAATATGCATGGAAATATATCATCTTCTGCCTTCCACCCCCTTTAAAAGAATTGTAGGCTCACTTGCATCCACTGAGTTTTCAAAGCATTTATAAATATGGTATAAGGGAAAAGTTACTCTTACATTAAAAAAAAACAACAACAAAGCCCAGGCATTTTTATGACTCTGATCCTGTTATCATCAATGGGAGCAAGGTCAAATTCATCCTCCAGTCTCCCTCATATGTGGCTGATATGGACCGTAGAGTTGAGAGAGTGCTTTTTCAGACACATAAGAAATGTAGGAGAAAACTGCTCAGATTGTTTTATGGTGGAGCAATGAGTGCTCGTTATTTGCTTCAGATGTATATGTAACTTTTTGATTTGCTCATTCTAAGTTCATATTTTTTCTTTTGCTTTCTCAGAAGTATGGTTTACTTTATATATTGTACAGTGCTACACTGACTATTCAAATAATTAGTACATGTTGGAATAAGTCATTCTCATATAACACCAGATGAACAGACTGGGGGCTCTATTCTGCTACTTTTAATCAGGATCAGGCCCTAGATGTGTTGATACCTAGTAAGCAAAAGAGATAGTAGGGTAATGATATGGCAATCTTAGATATGTGTGTTTGATGAGGATTTAAACATGACCATATATCCATATAAGCTAATATTGCAGCACTAGAAAATGTCCATAGACATGTTTAGTGTTGTAGCCCTGTTTATCGCAGCATATTAGAGAGACAAGGTGGGTGAGATGATTATCTTTTATTGGATCAACTTCTGTTGGTGAGAGACATGCTTTTGAGCAACACAGCTCTTCCTTCGGTCTACTCTAGGAATAGTACTGGGAACCTCATAAGTGGAACAGATTGTTAGCACATATTCTAATGGACCATTCAAGATGGAGTGGCTCATTAACATCTCTGCAGTCATAGGACAAAAATAGGGATGGGGATCTATGGGTTATACGTTGTAATAACCACCTAGAAATTTAAAAATTTCATTAATTTAATTTCATTAAAGCTAATGTTAAAAAAATTATATAATACATAGGTTGAGAAAAGAGTGTCTGTATATCTGTATATCTGTGTCTGTATATCACCTGAACTAGACCTTTTAATAGACAATGATCCCTGACAGGGACTTGACTACCTGTGAACAGCTGCTGAAGACAGCAGTTCAGCTGTGTTACAGGACTGAACAGGGTTCAAAACAGAAGGTAACATGGAGCAACAATTAAAAATAAATAAGTAAAAATAAATCATTCTAGAAATGTAATGTGAATATTTAAAAAAAATGGATTCTTCTCCCTTAAGCCTCCCCCCCCATGAAATACATTTCCTAGCAGAATGATACAAAAACAATTGGTTTGTATACTTCATAGGAAAAAACCCAAAGAACTAGGTTGTATTAATATGAATGCACTCCAGAATATGCTTTACTGGGCCATTGATACACTTCTTGAGAGATAAAAAACCGTGAATCTAAAGGACTTATGCCCCACAATAAAAGTGAGCCATGTACTGTTGTTCAAGGAAAACTTGCCCTTGAGTAGAACTTCTGTGTATTAAAAAAATTATACTGGCAGAAAACAAAAGGGAAGCTACAATATACAATTGTGCACAACAGAAGTGACACAATTGAAGATGAAGGTGAAGATTTGAGCTGGAGTGCTAACAGGAAAAAAAGTTGAGCTTGTGCCTTTTTTTGGTTCTTTATGAGAGATAAGTATGGCCTGAACCATTTAAAACATTTTTTCTGCTTATTTTTTTTAACATGAGAAACTCAGATCTTGTCTACATTAGACTGTATGGTGACTACACAGGCTGTGAAATTATGACATCAGTCAAGAGACTGATGCTGAGCAATTGATACTCAAAGGATTTTTATGAGGCTGCTTATAATAATTTGCGTTTTGATAATTTATTTAGTATTTAATCTATGTAATCAACCCTGGTGACTGCTGGATATTTTGGTGGAAGGATGTCTTTGTTAATGATCCAACATTTCCATCCCTTCACTTAAGAGGTGAGACTGAAGTATACATATTCTGAGATAAAGGTCTTTCCGAAAAGCAGTGGACACTGGACATGTCATTCATGATATTTCAAAGGTTTAAACCACCTGCTACCCCTGCCCATAATTTTTATATATTATTTATAAAAAAAACCAAAAACAATCAATCAAAAAAACCCTCACAACATTATTTTATACAAATCCTGTGCTGGTCAACTTTAAGCCCTCCCTGATTCCATTCCCACCTTGACAGTGTGACAAACCTACTTTTTAAAGGTCAGTGGATCCTAAGGACAATAATGTTCTTTAAAAGCATCAAAAAGTCTTGTGGCACCTTATAGACTAACAGACGTTTTGGAGCATGAGCTTTCGTGGGTGAATACCCACTTCGTCGGATGCATGCATTGTCCCATACATCCGACGAAGTGGGTATTCACCCACGAAAGCTCATGCTCCAAAACGTCTGTTAGTCTATAAGGTGCCACAAGACTCTTTGATGCTTTTACAGATCCAGACTAACACGGCTACCCTTCTAATGTTCTTTAAGTGGATACTTCTCCTCCTGAGCTGTGGCTCCAGCTCGTCTCCTCTGATTATCATTCAGGGTCAGATCCATAGGGAAAGAATACCACTGACTTCAGTGGGAGCTGGATGGTGCTCTTAGAAGAAGTTGGAGGTAGAGTACAGGAAGAAAGGTTGTTACTTTGGGAGAGCACTTCTTCCTATTTCTAAACATGGAGAGGAGAAAGTCTTTCCAGCGGTTGCTTCACAGTGGTGAATGAGGATATCCTGGTATCAATCCCACTTGGAAGACATGAAATCCTGTCTTTGTTGAAGTCTATAGGAATTTTGCCATTGACTATAGGGGAGCCAGGATTTCACCCCTGATATCCTTGTTGCGAGATAAGGATGATATTGGTAGTATGAGGGAAGAGAAGTCTAGGAAGAATCCAGGTTAGGTAAAATGTGCAGCTGGGCAATCCAGTAAAAAGTCAAAGATAGGGCGGTGGGGGGCTGATTCTTCTCCCATTGACTTCAGTAGCAGCATGATCCAGCCCTAATTGACTGAGCCACACAGTCTTTTTTTATTCTGCTGTGAAAAGTTGAAGTTAGTTGTTTGTATAACACTCCATTCTGATGAAGCTTTTCATTATCTTACCACTAATACACTGTAGAAAATGGAATCATTAGAGTACAGCAGCCATTCAAATGTAAACATTTGAATAATTTACACTTTCAACCTGTGTTAAATAAAAGGATTTAATCTCAGATGGAGATCTGACAATAAATATTCATTTCTAATTTTCAATAAGTAAACTTTACCTCCTTCTAAAAGCCTTTTTTTCTGCAGGATAATGGCAATTTTGACACTTGGGCACATTTGGGATTAAAATTTCCCTCTGGTCAACAGAATCACGAAGAGTCATTATTAAAATTAAAACTCGAAATAATTACAAACGTTACAATTAGCAGCTATTCCTGAATCTTGATGTACTATAACCAACAAAAGCTATGACTTCTTCATGCAGTTTTCCTGAGGGATGTGAAAATGAACTGGAGGAAAAGAATTGCCTTCTAAACTTGGGCATGTTACTGGAAGATTGCCAGCCCTGAAAGAACCTTGTGATAGAGAAGCCAGCAGTGATGTTGCAGTTTCTTTTCAGTCCATGAGTGTCATTATGGACACTGCTTTGGAAGAGAATTTGGTTTAGGGAATTTTTTGCTATATACGTTTTGTAGTGGCGGCCAATAGTGCTGTGATAGTTATACTGTCATCATGTCCAGTATGAATCTTTATTTTCAAGTGTTTATAATTCTGTAGTAAAAATCCATTCAGCGTTTATACTAAATTTACACAAGGTCTCTGTCTAGCAAAGGTTATGTTAACGACTTTTTTTTATGTGGTTGTTCTTTAGATCACATGAGTGAAGAAAATAAAAGATGCTTACTGATTTCAAATGCCGTTGTGTGCCTTTACAACTCCAAAATGGCTTTTTATTTAACAATATGAGATAGGTTCTAATTCCAAACATACAATTCCATACCAATTATTTTTTAGAAAACTATTGCTACAGAACATAGGAATTGCCACCCTGGATCATACTCAAGGTCCATCTAGGCCAGTATCCTGTCTCCCACAATGACCAGTGCCAGATACTTCAGAGGAACATGTAAGCAACATGCATTAGGGAGCTATTTGGGATAATCTACCCCCCCCCCATATTAGGTCTCACCCTGAGTCAGAGGTTGGCTTAAGGTGTGAAGCATGAGATTTAATAGCCCTTCAAAATGTTTGTTATAATTAATTATAATAGCTTTTCATGGTTTTTTTTCCCCCATATAAATGCCCAACCCTATTTGAATCTTGCTATATTCTTTCTGTAATGACTTCCTGTGCCAATGAGTTTCACGGTCTAATTATGTGTTTTGTGAAAAAGTATTTCCTTTTATCAGTTTTGAATTTGCCACCTTTTAATTTCATTGATTTGCCCCCTCCTTCTTATAGTATGATACAGGGAAAACAGAAATTCCCAATGTATCTTCTCTATACGATTCAGTATTTTATATACTTTATCATGGCCCTTCTTATATTTCTTCTTTCTAAGACACAACTGCAATCTTCTCAATCTTTCTGTCCCATGCTCCTCATCATTCTTGTCATCCTTCTTTGAACCCTATAGGGTGAGTATTACTGCGCACATTATTCCCGATGAGTCTGCACGGTTGATTATATAAAGGCATTATAATATTTTCTGTGTTATCTAATACCCCATTCTTCATAACAACTATGAAGAACCTGATCCTAGAGCCCTTATTCACATGAATAATCCTTATGGTATATTGGATAAATGCTCACCTTTTGGGGCAAAAAAGTGCTTAAATTAAACTATAACTGATTTTGTTTTAGGGTGTTTTTGCGTAGATGGTATTAAAAACTGTATAAATAGATCTTTGCACAGTAGATCATACAAACGCATCAAGACTAACTATGAATCATTTCTATTTTTTAAAATTAAACTTTCCCCTCCCTTCATTTTCAGAGTCTTTCATGTCATCTTTCACACACCTATGTTAAAGGAAAGTTTTTTTTCTGGGTGTTATGCTTAAACATTTTTACACTGTGATTGAGTGGGGATAGGGGAAAAGGCACAGTCAGGACCCCACAACAACAACAAAGGAAGGTGAGCCACAAAAAATCCTTTCTAACCACTTCTCACTCTTCAACTTCCATTAACAAAATGAGTAGGTGACAATTCCAAGCTAATTAATATTGGAAATTCAGAATTGAGTTTGTTTCCATTGTTCACCCATCCCATAAAAGTTTGGTACTACAAGAGTTTCCAAAATGAGTAGAAACTGGGACCACCTTCGATGGGCTTAAATTGTAGTAAGGGTGGGTTAAGTTGGACATTAGGAAAAAACGTCCTAACTGCCTTGGTGATTAAGCATTGGAATATATTGTCTATGGAGGCTGTGGAATCTCTATCATTGGAGATTTTTAAGAGCAGGTTAGACAAACACCTGTCAGGGATGGTCTAGATGACCTCTCGAGGTCCCTTCCAGTCCTATGATTCTATGATCTTTTTATAATAGAATTGTGGCTATATGGAAGACAATATGCACCACATATTCCCCACCTCAACACACGTTAGAAAAGACCACAACAAAACATTATTTAAAGCCTCTCAAGGGAGCTCTACGCTGTGCCTTTTGTCATGTGTGAGACGGTTAGTAGGATGAAAAGGAGAGCCAGACAATACCATTTTCCACTGTCAACAGTGGTCATGGACAGAGGTTAGAGCATAGTGGACAGCTTATTAGCACTATGCAAAGCCAGAGATTTGCTGCACAGAGATTTTGCTCTTATTAATGTAGTAAATAACATTGTGTTAGTCTTCCTCTAGATATTTCCCATTCCTTTCCTTCGCTTTCATCTCATGGCACTGTGAAAATAGAAATTACTTGGGAAACCAATTGGTTTGAAATGGTTTTTCTTTTAAAACCATTTTTTGAGACACATTTGTAATTCATCTTCCCAATGAGCACCTTGCCCCTTTCTTTTTCCCATCTGCATCTCTATTTTCCTTTTCTCTTATTCATTCCAAGTTTTTCCTCTTTCAGTTTTTTATTTTTTACACTTTCTTTTCTTTCTCAGTGTTCCTTTCCCCCTTTCCCTTCCATCCTTTACCTTTCTCTGCACTTCTTCATCCACCTTTCCATCGCTCACTTGATTTAAGAACACATGAGAAGAGAATTGCCATGTACAAAAGTTAAAGATATATATGGGATCCTTCGTAATGCAGTTCACTCAGGCTTGTGATGGTGAAAAGGTATGTTTTCCCTGAGCTTGCCAGCAGTGTAAACCTTTCAATTGATAACATAATACATTTTTATGGTCTTTGTATAGCGATTTTCCATTTAAGTGTAAGTTAAATTGATGAATTCACATTGAGGCATAGAATAAGGACTTTTTTTTTGTAGTATAAATTCTACATGAACACTCCTGTCCTCCATTCTGAGTGGGCTTTCTCTGCAGTCATATATGAAATGTGCCCTTAGGTTCTGCTGCAATGAGGTTTACATTGGTGTGTGGAGCTGCAATAGGCATTCTGGGCTTGCTCCTATACTCACTGAAATCAATGGGAAAGCTCCACTGAGTTTAATGGTGCAGGATGAGGGCCTTTGTGATAATTTTGGAACACGGAGGCCATGTGGGTGTCTTTGCATTTTGGGATGTGCTTTAAATTTCTATATTGTAATATCTGAGTAGATCAGAGTAAGAGAACTCATTTTAAGTTGCTGTAGTATGTCTCTTCACCAGCAGTGATTCAAGTTAACTTCTGAATTACTAGGGTGATAAATAACGGGCATCTTTAAAAGTTTTCTTTTCCCTTTATCCTAGCAGTTAGATATTACCAGTTCTAGCAGAATTACCCATTATAAATACTCTCTTATCTACTATTAACAGGAAGAATTGTTAACTGGATCCACTGTATCTGGCATTCTTACGTCATGTCACACAGCAACTCTATTTCACTAAAAACACCCATATTCTCTTGTGAAATATGATTAACTAGGATTTATGGTTTTTTTATAAGTTACCCAGCCAAGTACCAACTATGTCTGATCCTGTTGGCTTATTAGAAGTGAGAAAATCACAGCTACATTACTTGGGCTGTGATTTTCTCAATCTCATAAGTGGGAGTCCTCTATAGAAATCATAGATGCTACAAGAAATGATGTTTGGGATTCAGTAGGTGATACTCTTGTTCAACAGTCAATAATGAATCAATGTCCCTACACAGTGCTCAGGAGCACTCTGTTGCTGGAGTATCTGCCATTAGATGAGATGTAGAATGAAGGCCCTGACTACTCATGTTCAGTAAATGGTCCCATGACACTTTTTTCCCCGCAAGTGTAGAGCCAATGTGTTCTGGTCAAATTCCAACTTTGGTAATTATATTTAGCCTACCCAAAATTCCCTCTGTATTTTCATTTAGTTAAATTATTTTTCAACCCCTCTTTGTCACATGGAGCTTCTTCAGCTACCCAGTTGAGCTGTCCCACCTAGCTGGTGTCTGTAATTTCATGGTAATAAACACACCCAACCTGTTTTCCTTTCGTCATGTGTACTTTTATTCCACAGTTCTTTTTCAAATAGAATAAGATACAGGCATATTGCAGCAGGAGCTTTCCGCACAACTGCTCTTCTTTGCACAGCTTGCCCTCTGAGCTCCTGTTCCTCCCACTTATATCCTTCCAGTTACTTTTTCAGTAATCTAGTGATTATCACCCAGGTGCTTGTAATCTCCCAAAATAAAGTGTTTAATTGTTCCCAGGTGAGCCTGCAGCCTTTTCTGTGCTGCAGCAATACTTATGATCAGGCTGTTGCTAGCACTCTGAGATATACCTCCTCCCCTATTTCAATTGAGACCTTTTCTTGCCTACCAGGGGAATCTTTTTCTCTGTTTGATCCCTATGATCTTTATGGGGTTGAGGTTCTACTGGGATTTCTCATGCCCTTTCAGCTTGGCCTTTCATGAGCCACTGGTGAGGGTCCCCTGCCTTCCACCCACAAAAAGTACACTTTGAGGGTGGAGATTCCCCCACAGCTCTATCTCAGCTCATAGATCATCACACCAATCACGCCCCACTGATCTTAGCCTTGGTTTCTTTTGCTTCTGTCTTGGACATACTAGAGTAAGTTGTCCCTCCAGAGTCAGAGGGTTGGGATCCCTCTCTTCCCATGACTTAAGTCCTGAGCAAGTGGCAAGATATCGGTGAAAGTTCACCCATCAAGGCATCCTTATTGAGACCCTTCTCCCTCTCTTCAAGGCTTATTTCTTCAGGGAGTCACCAAGCCTCCGTCCTGCTTCTGCTTTAGGAGCTCCTGATCTACTATTGCCTAAACCACTGACCCCTTCTCAAGTTCTGCTTCCCCCTCCCCCCAAGTCCTCCAGCATTTTGTGCTTTCTGGGCTCATTCCTCTGTGTCTGAGATCATCTCACACAACCTCTGGAAGATTACCTGCAGGGTTTACATTCTTGATTTTCCCCTCCATCCTGTGTCCTCCTTACTCAAGATAAATGGAGTCTGGTCAGTTCCTATCATGAATGAATAGTATAATGACTTTACTATTCCTACTCTCTGCCACTTAAATCTTCTGATGGGAGGAATTATTCTCCCCCCTGCCATGTACACAATAGATGGTTATTATCACCCTCTCTCCATTGCCACAGTGGCCTAATCAACATACTTCAGACTAGGGAACATGCAGCTGTCGAGTCTGCCATTCCCCTTGTTGTTCTCCAGCCTGTTCTGACAGGAATTGTCTTTATCCCAGACCTGCTTTTTACACCTGCCCACCCACAGAACTCCGTGAACCTGCAGTCCATGTATGGACAGCCTTTTTTTATGAATCCTTTGCCACTGCATTGGTAGCAAACTACTGTGTGGGCTGTTGGGGTACCCTTATTCACCCCTTGCATCCCCTTGTCAGGATTTGATTAAAGAGGTTCCCCAATCTTTTTTCCCACTTCCATGCTTGTAGGGGGATGGAGTTCTCTCCATGGGAGGTTTGCTTCCACATAGTCCTCTGTTAGTTTCACAGCAGGATCTAATGATTCTGGCTGGTGCCTCTGGACCCAGACCCAGACTCACGGAGGCTCTGCATAAACTATTCAAGGATAATTACATCCATCAGGGTCTCTTTGTCCCGCCAATCTGGCCTCTGCCACCAAATGGCCTAGTCTGACAGTTCTGTGTGAATGCCCTGGGGTGTATGCTACCATTCCACCTACCTGCTCAAAGTTTTTGGTGGCACTTCTCCACGTACAGGCCCATTCTATCCCGAACAGAAGCCTTCAGAGTAGTCTCTGGTTTTGTGTTTGCTCAGGGCCTTATAAGCCACTTGAGCTTTGCTGGTCAGACATGGTGCCAGCCATAGTTCCCAACCACCCTTGTCCCATATAACATTGGTAGCCATCCACTCAAAAGTCAGCAAAAAGGCATCAGTCATCTCCTGGGGTTATTTTACATATTACCTAGCCCACTGCCCAATTCCCAGTTCCCTCATTGGAACTCACTGGCCTCTAGAGGAGTTGTTGCCATACCAGTGACTGCACTTTAATAAACTCCTGTAATGTCCACTGCTGCTCCAACTGCCAACCAAGAAATGCTCGCCTGTCTGCCTGCTGGATCTTCTGCATCGCTGTCTGTTGCTCACTTGTCCTCCATTGCATCCAGATCCCCCTGACCTAGTGCAGGTCACCCATCTAGTCTCCTTTTCTCAACGGAGAGGGTAAAAATCCTGGAGAAGCCCCCATGTGCCACAGGGTGCCTCAATAGGTACCCCGTGAGTAGCATTGCTTAGCTGGGTTTCTGTCATCTTGTGGTGATAAACGCACCCAGCCAGTTTCCTTTTCACAACATGTACTTTTTATTCCACAGTTCTTTTGCAAATGGAACATGACACAGGCGTATTGAAGTAGGAGCTTTTCACACTGCTTCTCTCCTTCACACAGCTCCCCGTCTGAGCTCCTCCCCTCTGCGTCCTGATCCTCCTACTCATATCCTCCCGCTTAGTGCTAATTGGATCAATAGCCTAGTGATTACCACTCAGGTGCTTGTAAACTGAGCCTGAAGCCTGTTCTGTGGTGCAGCAACACCAGTGATCAAGGTGCTGCTGCTAGATTTCTTTTAGGAGAGTGTGACAGAGTGATATCATATATTATAGCTGGCACAGAAAGACTTCCAACTGAATTGGTGGCAATTTAGTGGTGGCTCAGTGATCACTGTATCAACAGACTGTAGAGCACCTTGAGGTCTGTAATAGTGACAGATATAAATATATAAATGCTATGTAAATTTAAGTTGTTGTCATTTTATTTTCTTGGCATGGTCATAATCCAGTGCACACTTACTGCATGATAATCTTGCCACGGCATATCCCAGATGACAAGTCACAGTGAGCCAAATCCTGCTATCCTTACTCGTCTGAGTAGTGCTGTTTGAGACCCTGAGTCATGCAAATACTTAAGTACTTACTTAAGCCCAGCTACTCAGGGCAGTACTTAAGCACATACATACGTATCATTGACTTTAATAGGTCTTAAGCATGTGCTTACATTAAGGACGTGTTTAAGCGCTGTCCTGAATAGGGGTACTTTCTTGAATTCAGGCCTAAAGCAGTATATCCTTTCAGCAAGATCAGGCTTCTGGAATAGATCCATAGAGAGCTGTACTGACTTCTCTGGATTTCCCATGTGAATAGGCTTCCGAGGAGCTCATTGGATTGCCTTTCCCTCTTTAGTGCCATTTTTCAAGGAGTAACACACTCGTTCTAGATTAATTTCGACACTGATACATGTTTTAAAAGAAAAAAAATCAGAACATTTCTCTTGAGATGTGTCTAATTTGTGACCCCTTCCCTGTTAAATGGGATGTTTGCCATTTATAGGCCTCATGGTTATCTTCGTTGGAACCTTTGTACTGTCTTTATGTGCTGCTACCATGCTAGTAAGTGGGTCACTTCTTTGTTTTTAGAATGAGGACTGAGCTGCACTGCCTCTTTGGCATACCAATAAACCTAGCAACAATAAAAAGAAACAATGTTCATTATACTGCTGTGTGGGGACTTTCTTTAAGAGTTGGGCCCTAAATGGTTTTTAATCCCAGGATGCACTGATTGTGATAATGTGAGAGAGGCAAACCAGCGTCAGTTATAAAATCATTGCAAATATGAGCGGAATAAAAAATGGTTAAAAGGATTTTGTTACACTTTCTGTTTATTCCATAAGGATTTAAGGAAAGTAAAATAGGCAATGACTTTGTTTAGGACTTGTTTATGAAAGATTACTTTTTGTATAGGTAAGTCAAAAGGTTACGGAAGTAAACAGAATTTAAATACAGTCAGTTTTAGTAATTTTTTCTGTTGTTTGACTTAACTGCTTCCTAATATAATATAAAAGCTTGCAGCAGTCAGTGAGGAGCAAAAAAAAAAAAAACACCCCAAACAGCAACAGCCAAAAAACAAGCCAATTTAAAGAAATAAAAGGTGTGAAATGTAAAATATGGCACACCTATAAAATATAATTTGGGTTTCTTTTTCAATCTGCAAAAGTGCTGTAGATTACAATAAATCTCCAAATGTCCAGCATTGATTACTTTAAGCTTTTAGCTTTAATGGACAATAGCGCAGCATATTATGATGTCATGATTATGGAATTGTGGAAGAGAGTTAGAGTGATTCTGGACTTTATTTTGGCACCTTGCAGAACTCAATGTTACCACAATTATTGGTTTTCTGAAATATGTCCCTATGCATTATTCTGATCAGATTACTTGCATTGCACAATCCTCTGGTGAATAACGGGACAATAGTACGAAATAAATCTCTCTCTGAAATTTAATCTCCATGTCTGTAGACTGGCAAGAAGAACATCCACATCCCTCTGATAAGAAGTTGTATATTTTCCCAAATGGTGGTATATATTTGTTTCATAATTGTCCTTAACGTAAATTCCCAAACAAGAAAGTAATGATGTCAAAGATTTGTGAGGAAAGGAAGGTTGAAATATGGTTAAAATGTTCCTATAAACTTAGTATGAAGAAACTCTAATTTCCACTGTAAACTACAAGAGACAGAGTGAATTGCGTGCTTTACAGAAATCTTTAACCTTTCATCTATTATTGGTTCTCAGTATAATTTGTTTGATAATCTTCTCCCTAAATAAGTCGTGGTCCAGTTTATCAGCTATTAAAATAGCCTCTCATTTTGCACTGTTGGCACATCAGGACTATGGTGGAACTGACAGGAAAACAAAATTACCTGACAAGAGAGATCCTTCCAAGGTAAAATCTAAGCATGAGAATGCAAGGAAATTTATGCTGTGGCTCTGGAGGTGATCTGAGTGTGCATTGTTTCCTGTCCCACTCAAAGAATAATTAATATAGGAAAAAAGTGTACAACAGATCAAATGATCAGCCTTCAGCTTCCACTGATTTACATACAAAATCACACCTACACAAACACTACATGTGCACTAACTTCTAAGGATACCCTTTAAACATCTAAATACCTGCATACAGACAAATGTTAGGATCTGTGCACACAAACACACACAAGTGTTAAAAGACAACTGTAATTGGTAGCTCATGCACAGGGGTTTTCACCTGCAAAATAAATGTGTAAATTTCTGATCACAAAGTTTTTCAGGAGGAGGCTGGGTAAGGATTCAATTGGTACTTTGAGACTTTGGAAGATATAGTTATTCATGTAAGTCTATGAAAGGTTATTCACTTTGCACAAATGGCCGTTGTATTTCCTTGTATATAATGTTGCATTTTTAGTCAAACTGGCATACAGTCTCATCTTGGCTGTGAATTTCTCCCTCAGGCAGCCTCAATTCACATACAGGCTTATGCAGCATGCAAAATATCATTAACAAGTGATGGCAGAGACATGGTGGCATTGTGGGTTAGTGCAGCATCCTTTCACTTCTGGAGACCTGAGGTCAAACCCAGGCTCAATTCACAAGTGAAAATTGGATTTGAGAGCCTCATCGTAGTCTCCATTTGTTCACATAATGAAAACCATTACACAATTTGGCATGACTACCAATATCTGCTCAAAAATGGTCAAGGACTGGAGTAGCAGGGGTGTTGCCAATTGGGATTAAGATATATTGGCAGAACTATAGGTGGAAGTTTATCCACCACCTGCTTGCATTATTCTGGCTTGAGACACTGCTATTATCCCTATACTTCTTGGCACTAAATTCACCCAAATGGAAAAAAAATGATTTTCTGGGTTGAAGACTGATACTATATGACTGTTCCATACAGAAAGCTATTTAAATAAATTGTTACATTTGCACAGTTAAGCACTCAAAAGTAAAATGTGCATTATGGTGGGCATAAATTGTCATAGCTCCTCTGAAGTCAATGATGCTACGCCAATTTACACCTGCTGAAGATCTGGCCCATTGTGCTTACACAGTAAGATTCACACACAAAGCAGTTTTTTCCCCCTACAACTCTCTAGAAGGTGCATGGGTGGCAGTTGTTCTTCTCTGTGCCACAGGAGCTCCACAGTGCTAGACTGCACTTTGCCCCCTTGCTATTCATTGGCTACTGCAAAATCCATAGGGGTTATGGCAGCTGGCATACATGCAGTTTAGAGCAGCTCTGAGATTTTCCCTAGCCTGCTTCAGCATCCCCAGAACCAAGAAGTTGCAAGATGCCTCACCTCAGTTCCTGCATCAGTACTAGTGTTGGTACAGAGATGAATTTGACTTATAATTTGTTTCCTGTCTGAGATTGACGTGAGGCACTGTTTCTGACACAATGGATTTTCTGTCTCTCTTAAAATCTTTACTTTCCCTCTTCTGTGAGTTGGCTTTCTTTCTTTCTTACTATTTTTTTCTCCTCTGCTCCTCCCTTGTATTTCCTCAGGCCAGTTCCTATTTTCTCCTGCTCCTTCTGCAAACATGCTGATCAACTATGCTGCAATGTCTCAGCTAGAACTAGCTCTGCTTACAACTTTTTATATTCCAGTTCATATTCTAGGGCAATGGTTCTTTAACTCCCGGACTTCTTACCATGATTTATCACACTTCTCTCTCTCCCTCTCTCTCACTTACTTAAACAGTTTCATTAACTGTACTCAGAATTAGGTTGCGGCGTGCCAGTCCTCTTTCCACGCACAATTTTCTGTTGCTACTGCTCTGGGCTTTTTTTGTTGCTATAGTATGTAAAGGTCCTATTATGAAAGTAACTGTGCTGCAAAGTGTGTGAGTATTCTAGTCTATTCTATATAGGTTCTTACACTGCTCACCACTGTGGTATCTCAGCACCTTACAGTAGTGCATTAAGCAATGTGACTAATGTCTGTTACATGTTTGTTGTAGTGTGAACTGGATATTTCCTCGACTGGGCAGACTCAGCCTGAGCTGAGTGTTAACACAGTTAATAAAAGTCCTATGTTTTCTCTTCAACTATCTTGCCTCCTGTGTCACAGATGGTCAACATTTTCTGAATTTTGATTTTTATTGATATTTTTTTTGTCAGAATTTGAAGTTTCTGCAAAACCAGAATTTAGGATTATCACACACAAAAGTTTATCCTGTTTCTCTACCAGTTGCAGGGCTGACTGAAATTTTCTGGCTTCCAAAATTTTGATGAAAATGTTTGTCAAAATGTTGCCCCCAAATAGGACTAGTTGTACCGCCGAGTTCTTACTAAAATCTACATGGTGCTGGAAGTTACTTCAAAGCAAAGTGGGAACATTCCCTGGCCTGAAAACCTTACCATCTAAATACAGACCAGAACAAAAGGCAATATCATAGGAGTGAAGTAAAGAACAGACGGAGGGGCTGCTGTGCAAATAAAGGTGTTTACCATTTATTTAAATTCAATATTGTTTTAATTTAATTTAATTCAGTTGCAGATATAGTTTACAAGTCTACATCTAAAGTTTATTTATTTTCTGCTATTTAATAGAATTGTGTCCATTTTCATAAAAGTATATGAATCTACTTCCTCCAGGTCCACTGGATTTGCAAGGAAAAATGGCACCAGTTAAAACAACAATTTGTTTTTCTCTTTACTGCAGGGGGTACAGGAAAGGTACCTAAAGTGCAGATAATAACATTCCTCATGTGGCAAGCCCAGCAGCATGGCAGACATATAGAGGGAAGAATCCTGGCCCTACTAAAGTCAATGGGACCAGGATTTAACCCATGTTTTTATATAGAGGGAGAAGGATGATAAAGAGGAATTTGTTCCGGTTATAGAGTACAGATCTGAGAGATATAATAGCCTCAGGAAAAAAGTTACTAGTTGGATTTTTTTTTTTTTGTAATCAGCTACGGTTTGAACCAGATGATTGACTTCTATCAGAAAATTCAAACTTGAATTTGGGGGACTGTGATTCCTTATCGAAAGGCCCGCTTCTCTGTGGAATATAAAATAAGCAAGTAAACGTTTAGCATTTATGTAGTAGGCTATCCATAGGTGCTAGAATTGAGGGTGCTGCTGTCCCCCTGGCTTGAAGTGGTTTCCATCATATACAGGGTTTACCGTTTGGCTCAATGGCTCTCAACACCCCCACTGTACAAATTGTTCCAGCATCCCTGAGGTTATCTTATCCTTTGTGCAGATCAGCCTCTGTAGGACACATCACACACTTTTCCAGTGTGTTACACATCCTCCCTGTAAGGGGATACTTCTTCCAAAAGTTTAGACCGACTGCTTCCTGGACAGCTAGGTTGGGAGGTGGTAACTAACATTTCCCAGTGATCTGCTTGATCCCAAAGGGACACTCCTCTTGCGTTTGCTAGAAGAAGTGGTGATGAGTTCCTCATGCTGCTGAGCTGTTATGCCTTCTACGTGGTTCTGTGCAGCCCTATAACCATCACTTGTGTAGAAAGAGCCAGAATTTATAATTTATTTGCCACAGCTGCCCCAGGAAGAACGCTGGGGAAAATGAACCTCTGGCAGGATACATCCCCAAGTGAGTCAGCCTTGCTCTATAGGGGCAGTTGTGGGGGCAGGGCCAAGCCTCATCTAGTCTCTACACTTCTCTCTCTCCCTTTCAGCAATTTTGATTCCCATAGGCAAAAGAAGTGAGATGCCCTGGCACTCCTCAGAGTGCAGGGAACAGAGGGACTACTATTGTCTGTTGCCCTTGGCCCTGTGTGGCCAAATAAGCAATCTGACCATGAGGGTTTAGCTGGGAAATGCACGTTTTTAAAACCAGAAACACAGGAAAACTCAGATTCTAGACCCATACAATTCCAGCAGATTTGTATTTGGGTCCCTAGCTCCCTCTCGGTTGTCTGCTGGGTCCTTCTACCATTAGCTGTGGGCTTCTGTGTATGAAATCTTCTACTGAGCAGTTGTGATGGGAGAGCCAGGGAGAGGGAGGAGGGTTAGGGCCTGTCAACCGAAATGCCACTGGGATAATTTTCCTTTTGGTGGATTGGGAAATGTTTGATGCTTTCTTGCTCTGTCTACTCGTAGTTGGAGTTAGCAGAGCACTCACTGATCGCTGCGCTCAGCAGCAGGCCCTATGGTCTCCTAAAATCAGGCAGCCTTGGACTGGAGTAATTGGATTAGCTCCCATCATACAAATGATTCAGTTCCTCATATCTGACTGTTTTGCACGTCTGATGAATGTAACTTATTCGCAGGAATGGCAAAAATACTCATGAAGCCCAGATGCCATATGAATCTCCTTCTTCTACAGAGTGGAAGGCAAGGGATATTTCCCCCAGATTAAGCCCTAAAATATTAGGTAGTTTATCAGTTTGAGTTCATGGATTTGCCACCTTAAATTATCCCAGAATCTGAAAACATTTTGGTTGTTTCCAACATTACATGGCTTTAGTACTTGCCATCTGATTTTGCGAAGCCATCCCGGCATCTTATTGTTTATGTACAGCAAGCAGTCTGCCACATTTATCCTTTAGAGGTGTAACTGACTGTAGTCAGCACAGCCCAAGTATCAAATACTCAAATACTTAATCAATCTAGACAGTTTAAAACAAAATGTGTAGAAAACTGTTTGTCAAAAAAATTATTTTACTTGATGAAATGGCAACTTTTCTTGTGTCTGTTCAGCAAAGAAAGCATGGCCCCATTTAAGTCAATGGTAAATCATCTCCCATTGACTTCAATGGGGCTAATATTTCACCCATTAAATTTGATGGAAAAATTATATATTACGAATGATTTAATCACCATTTATTGTGATGTACATGTTATGACCATTTCTTGCTTGTTTGTTTTAGCTGATGGCTTTGTCCATATTATCTAAACAGCATCAGTGGTATTTGTGAGTACATTTCAGTTATTTGAGTATGAGCTTTACAATGTTAAAAATGTCAATGAAAAACACTAGTGTTGGTATTTTCTAAATATCACCCTTCCTTAAAACATTTTAGTACTTTTTGAGTGTTTATTTATTCATCATTAAGTCAGCAATTGCAAATGAGAAATTCAGGAAAATGTCTACCAGCAAATGTACATATGTTTAAGTTCAGTATTTTGCAGTTATTTAACATTAATGTTATTTAATAAAAGCCTGACTCCTGTGACTAACTCACTGGCAAATATTCAAATCACAGAGAATTCTATGCTTAGTTTTGTCATAAATTTTAGTTAAAAATATTTTATTGCACTTAAATGGTTCAGGGGTCTTTATTAACTTGATTTTATAAAAATACTCAAAGTGATCTGAAAGCTAGAAATTCCCTCCAAAGGTTTTAGTACAAATATTTTATAAGCTCCCAAATTAAATAGACAAAACATATGATTTTTTTTAAATCAGCTAAGAGAAGATAAACTAATTTTCAAGATTTTTTTAAAAGTCCCAAAGTCTTAAAAAGCTTGTAGTATTTAGTTCAGATTTAAACAAAATCTAGGGGCAAAAATGTACAAAGCTGAGTTCTGATCTGGGAGGTGTCTTCCAAATCATTATCCATACGGACTGGCAGTCTGATCAGGGAGGTATTAGAAATAACCTCATATTTAGACTGAAACCTTTCCCCAGAGGGTGTGTGATCATTTGTGAGGCAAACAGGGACATCTCTGGTTACAATACTAGGGCTTGATCCTGCAGCTCTCCCACAGAAGTGATGTGAGTAACCTTTGAAAGAAAAACATTGTTTTTTCGAACATTCCTATAAGTTTTGGAAAATAACTGTTCTGTTCTTCCTTTACAAGCCCATACACCCAGTAAATACATTCAGGAGTAGACTATGATTTGGAAACTACCTATCTGAGCTGTGAAGTGAGGGGATAAAGAACTCCCCTTGTACCTGGGTATGGGCTATTAATGAGTGGTAAGGGAGTGGTGTAATGGACTGGCCAAAGCTGCTGAACTGCCTGGGAGTGAGTGTGTTTAACATGAGGCCTGTTGCATGCTAACCTTTCCTCTGAATAGGTCACCATACTGCAAGGCAAAAATCTACAATCTTCCGAGGCTTGCCCACAGGATTGGGTCTTATACTGAGAAAGTTCCTGCATAGTGTAAAAGAAAGGTAGTACATCAGATACATGGCTTTGTTCTGACAACTTTTATTTATGTGCGTATGTCTCTTTTCTCCACAAATCTTTGTTTGGCTGGCTGGATATTATACCTCAGCTGGAACTAGCAAAACCTATGACATTCATGAATGCACACTAGAGTGCTTTGCTCATGCACTTACTATAACACACACTTTATATATGGGCCCAGGCAGTAAATAAGCCTTACAAAGAGCTGAACAGTTGACATTGTAAGAGTTAACATACATCCGTGTTTCCTACAGAGAAAACGGTTGGTTTATACTCTTGACTGAGAAAACAGTTTCTAAACAGCCAACTTTCTCCTGCCAGTTTTTTCCTAACTGCAGTCCTAATATCTACTGCTATTCATGCAACGGCACACTCAACAATGGTATAAAGGGTGGACTTTAGGTATTCAGCTGGGAAGATGAAGAAAATTGTTTTTGTAATGCCAAAAGGCAGAACTACTATTACAGAAGGTCTTTAGACATTACTGCAGCAATGTAGCACTAGAGTTTTGAAATAAGATGTCTGTTTGTAAGAAGATACCAGGGGGCATTTCTTTCCTGGCATATAATCAGAGATGTGTTAGAAACTCGGATGGAACTGCAAAGGTAGCATTTCTCCTTATGGTAGCCCACTCTATATTTACAGAAAAAAATGGTGAAACATTGACAGAAATGCTTACTGTTGATTGAAGCTCTTATGTAGAATATGATGAATAGATTATTTAAAACCAGTCAATTTTATGCTCTGTAATGATGCCCATTCTGATCCAGCTTTGGGCTATTGGGTATCTGTGCCAGCACTAACTTTTGTATCCAACATGTTTAAAGTTATTCATTTGTGACAAAGTAGTACTTGATTGTTTGTCCAGGATGTCCCCTTGTTCTTCTGCATTCTCTCTCTTGTTTGGGACTTCTGGGCTTTTTCTGTTATTTATAGATTGACCAAGGGACAAATTATGACTGCTGCAAGGCAACTATGCTGGGCTCAGGGTGGGGACACAACAAACCACTTGCTTCCTTCCCACATTTGCTGTCATGCAGGAAAGAACCATAGGCTGTATCTAGCACGCCCTGTGTAAGGGGAAGGCGGGCAGAGCACCCTTGAAGGCATTTTTTGACGACGCTGTGCACCCATCAGGCCTGATCCAAAGCCCATTGAAGTCAATGGGAGTTTCCACTGATTTCAGTGATGTTGGATCAAGTCCATAGTACATCCAGCCACCATTGCCTGAAATTGTACCTCCCTCCTCCACCTGACATAGCTCAGGAGGTAGGTGCTTATTTCATCCCAAGTCTTCTATTACTAAGTGCAATGGAATCCACATAAGAAAGCTACCATTGATTGTCAGCTAATAATAATAGCACTTAGCACTTAAGTAGCACTTTATTACTTTTAAGTTATTTAATATTGTGTTTTATTCTTGTTAATTTACACAACATACCAGAGATTGTTAGTATTTTAGTCTCCAGTTTACAAATGGGGAAAATGAGGCAAAACAGTCATGTTTAATACCAGGCCACACAGCAAAGCAGCGACAAAGGCTGGATTTGAACTTGGCTTCCAGTTCTATGCTCCCTTCATTTGACTGAATTGCCTTCTCTAGTCTATGCTATCTCTGTACAGGAGAGTCACACTTAGCTACTTTTCTCTGCAAGTTATTGATGCAGATGTGGAAGCAAACGAGACACACACACCAGAGTGTGGTTAAATGTGGAGGCCACAACTTTATAAAACTATTAACCAGCTGGGGACCTATTCCTGAACTATCTCTCAGGGGTCTTCCAGTGTGGAATTTGAATGAGCATCAAGGGCCCTGGGTTCTACAAACCACATCTATACCTCATCCCTGCCTGGGGACTCTTATAGAAAGCCAGAGTCCCAACTCATTCCCCTCATCTATGCCAGAGGTAGAAGAGAAGAGATGAGTGGAGACATCACCCTCTTATCTATGCCCAAGTAGCCCATTGGGTTTCAGGGACCTCATATCATGCAGTTTCTTGAGCCATCCACCACACTGGAACCTGTCAGAGTTGTGACACATGTAATGTAAATTCTTCTGAGGGATTTTTCTCTGAGTTGCTGGATAGAAAGTGGAAAAAAATCCCCACACCGTGATTTGACAGTTTTGCCATACAGGAAATGCATCTGTTCCAGACCTCAATCAGCATAGCCCCTGGCATCCAAAGAGATCCCGTCTACTAAGTAAGGGTGGGAAAGAGTGCGGCAGGAACAAAGCCAAAATGGCCAAAAGCCAGCAGTGTCAGAAACAACGCCTCTTCCCTCCCCAGCCCCCACCTCTGCAAATGGGAGCCAATTAGTGGCTTGCAATGACCCCAGTCATGGAAACAGGAATGGATGGGCCAGGCTCAGAGCTCAGACCTTGTTAGAGCCAACCCACTTCCATCCTCCCACCAGGAAGTAGGGGGAGGGTAAATCAGCAGGATCACAAGTTCCCCCCTTACCCTTTTGTCCTCTCCCCTCCACCACCATTCAAAGTGGGGGAAAGGAAGGTGGTGGTATGCATGTCATCACTGCTACTAGGCCCACCAATCTGGTTAGCTGATAAGCATTTGAATATTGCAAATATTCAAAAATCTCCTCAAAATAATGCCCTGCGTCATCTACTATTTTTTACCAAAATCTTATGTTTATTAAAGTTTTCATGTTTTTTGAATTGTTCTTTCTTTGTTCTTGATTTTAGTTATATATTGAAAAGGATGGCATCAAGCAGAATTAAATAATAATTGTTTCTATACAACAATTCCAGCATTGCCCAGATAAGATTCTTATGTACTGCAATAGGTGGCGAAACATTTGTGATCTTTTTCTGTAAATACCTCCGAAAGGAAAAAGAACAATACATAATAGATCTGAGTTCTAAGTCCACCCAGACAGTTTAACCCTTAGGTCATTGTGTTTGTATTTCACTTATTGGATTGTTAATAGATTTTCTTCATTTGTGCGAGACATTGTGAATGATGTGCTGAGGCCTTTCTATTACTTCAACACTGGCGGCCGTGGTCCACCTGTAAGAAGATAGCATTAAAAGCTGCTGGAGTTTCTACCTCTTGACAACATCCCAGCTGTAGACTAGCAATAGCAATCCTCCCGTGGCAGTTTTAATTATCGGCACCGGCGATACCATCAGTAAGTGTGTAATTACGTGTCAGTTTCCTGGCTGTTGGGTATGAAAAGTGGAACCAGTGAGATGATGATTGTTGAAGCTGTAGACTCATATTTAAACAATTCAAAATGTGTAACTGGCAGTGTCATTAAACAGAGAGAGTCTGACCCCAGCTGTCAGTTACTTTTCCTTATGCAGATTTTTTTCATGCTGTCTGTCAAAAAAGCTTCATGGACTGAAATGGGACAGAAGAGGAACCGTAATACTCCGAGTACAGAAGTGCCGCTATCCTCATGTCCCACAGAGGTGTTCATTTACCCTAAGTAAACACTACTGCAGAGACTGTAAATAAATCATGGACAGTACAGTACATTATATGGACTTTACTGATGAATAAACAAAGGCAGACTATCAAACAGACATTCTATCCTTAACCAAATATGAATAAAAGCTAACTCATTACATGAACTTAAAGAACGAGGTTTATGGTAATTTAAGGTATCATTATTTAATGATAAAATGGAATAATTTTCATTTCGCAGAGTTTCTACTATTAAAGTTTTGAGGCCATTGGGATAAATGATCAGCCAGCAAGTTACTATTACAAAATATGAGCAATAACAATTATCTAAAGTTACCATCTAAAATATGTTGTGGCATCAATCACTTTAATCTGAACTTCAAAGTTAGCAGATATGTAAGCTGTGTAGCCTGTAATTTGGCCAAAATATGCTAAATAAATGGAAACTATAAATAGATATCAACATAAATAGACTCTTGTAGGTGTCTAAGAAAGGATTACTTTTTCTGCAAACACAGTCACACATTTCTAACATAACTCTTAAACTATTGGAAGATACAGACATATTTGTTCAACCAGGTGATCATTTGTTTGACTGGCAATCTGGTAAACACTAGCATTCTAAGAGTTAACTTTAGCAGCACATACAAATAATGAAACTGTAGCTTATAAAAAGAACCATTGGAGAGTAAATAAATAGATTAATCTGCAAAGAAAGAAAAATATTTCTTTAATTTTTAAAATGTTTGCATTTCTCATAATAAAGCTAAGTTGCAGTTGCATACAAATGACATTACTTCATACCCTTAAGACACTTTAACTCAAAGCTTTAGAATTCATGCTGTTTCTAGCAGCAGTAATGTAACTATAGAGAAACACTGGGATTTTTGACCTTCTAAAAGCATTTTGTCACACCTACAGTAGCACAAAAAATACTATATTAAAAATAGTTTTGCATATATTTCTTGTTTCAAAGACAATGCTATGGACTCACACATACAGTAGTGCAGGCTATATTAATTGCAGCAGTACTTTCCTACTTGAAGGTAATAAATAGGCACATATTAAATCCTCTAAGGATTAATTTGTATTTTATCAGCTGTGAAAAGGGCAATTTTTTTCATATCCAGGCTTAAGAGGTAGTCCTATAGACCTTCAATGGGAAATAAATTCTGCATATATTTTGTACTAAGGTATTTTTATTTATTTTATTATTCTATTTTATTATTATTATTTTTTTACAATTCATCTTGCACAAAGTGATTATGTAATGCAGTGGGGAGAAGCAATTGCAGTTTTATATTGTGGACAAACATAGTTTCGTAAGTCTCCTGTCATATATATTTGTATGAACAGTTAAAAGAAAAACCAATAGAAAATAAAATACTATAACGTGTTTCACTTTTGTGTGGTATTTGAAATATACAGTGATTAAGGTCATTCAGTTTTCATGAATACATATTAATACCACTGTAGGTTTTTTATAGTTATATTTACAAGTTATTTTTGTTATTACTAATGAATAGTTGCAGCGTAGCCCTAATATATACAGACACAACATGGCTATGAGGAGCTGGTTTTTGCATGCCAAATTGCCATGGTTCTTTGTCTTTCATAGTGTAGTCCGTATGCTTGAGTATTTTCAAGTTGTGCTTCTGTCCTACTTGCATGTTAGCTGCAGGCTATGTGCATCACAGGGAGGAGGTAGTCCCTGGGGGAGAACCCAATTTTCTGCATTTAGTCAGGTAGCTTTGAAAGCAAAAGATGCTACAAAAATTAGCTCTCTTTTAGGAATGTTGGATGACTTTGGTACAACAAGCAGATTTGTATTTCAGAGGCCTTGGGGTTTTATTTATTTATTTATTCTTAAAGGAAGGCAGATTCTGATATTTTTAAAGGGACACTGCCTGCTTAGTGTAGGTCCAAAATTTCAAGCTAGATTCTATTTTCAGCAGGTGGAGAAGGAGCAGAGATGCCAGCTTGGAGCAAAAGTCCCCTGTAGTGATTCTGACTGAGTAAGCTAGAATTCCTCAAGGCTACTGGGGAACAAACTCTGAAGCAGTGGCTCTGCTACTTAGGGAAAGTATGCAGCACTGCCCTCACTCTCCCCACCCTGCTGCCCATTGGGAGCCTATTGGATCACAAAGCCTGAAATCTCCACTCACTTTCTGGATGGTCCAGATACAGGAGTGCAAGAGGAGGGATAGGGTTTCTGGCAAACAACTGCCTGACTCTTGTGCATCAACACATATATCCTGTGATCAGTTCTCTCTACTGGCTTCGGTGTGCTTTTGTGTGCAATTCAGTGTGTGGCTGGAGCCCTTAATGGTCTGGGACTCTGTCACCTAAGAGAACGCCTCCCTCTCTGTACTTTGTCATCGCAGTTAAAATTGGCTGGGAGGCTCTCGCTGTTAGTTCTCAGTGTGAAATCTCCAGGGGCAGTGGCAGGGCTTTCTCAGTTGAGTGCCCCTGCTTCTGGAATTCACTTCCCTTAGCGGTCCACCAGAGCCTGTCTCTAGCAAGGTTCAGAATATGTTGCAAGAGTTATTTATTTGGTTTAGCTTTGGTTAGCTTTTGTTTTATGGCTAGATTTGTTTGTCAGTTTTTGCTTTATTACTCCTGGAAATGCTAATGTGGTTTCAGACATTATATATATATATATATATATATATATAGTGGGTATGCAGCAGAGTCTTTAATATTCAATATGTATATAAAATTTTGTACCAAGCACGTAAACTGTTGCAGTAATAAGCACTGCTAAGGGCACAATTTTGCCATCATACACACATGTTACAGTCTGCCCAAGTATGGGGTAGCATGTATTTGAGATGCCCTAAGAGCAGGGACTGAGCTATGACACATATTGGTCCCTGCATCTCTCTTGCTTTATGTGGGGAAGTACACTGGTCCTGCCATTTTCCTGCTAGTTTGCTTCCTCCTCTGTACCAGCTCAACTGTGCTTGCTGATGTTTTACCTATTCTCACCGACTTGTGGCTGCTGTCTCTCACCCCCCCCACACTGCAAAAACAGCCCACAAAGGGAATGAGGTGGCTCCTTATGCCCCCTGACTCCCCTGCTCTGTAGCATAACCAGATTCACAATCTTATTTATTGCGTATTACCTTACTATATAAATAGTCCCACAAAGTTTGATTGTATTAATCAGGAGGTGAGGTATTACTCCAGGGGAGTAAGAGTCCTGGCCCTTCCTAAGAAAATTTGAATCTTTTCAAGTCTGTTTTTTTAAAGTATTTCAGTGTAACTTTAGCGCCCTCGTAGCCAAGATGGAGTCTGCTCTGCAGGCAGCTCTGGCCAAGAGACAGCGCGTGCAGGAATGCAGCAGGAGAAATCCCTTCCACCCCAGGGGCACCTGTTCCAAACCCCCCAGAGTGAACACACACACACCCACAGGAAAAGTACAATGGACATAACAAAGGGAGATATTTATTTACGGAGGGCTGGGAGGAGAAAAACAACAAGGAGAAATATAGGAGGAGCAGTAAAACAGGGCTGCATTCAAAACAAGGCCCCACGGACCCAGTGGTAGCACAGTCTGGAGGGGCAGACACTAAGCAATGTGTCTGCACACAAAGTTCAGGAGTCCTGAGCAAAGTTCCAGTCCGGTGGTGAGTCTTGGGTGCTCCTGGTCATCTTCGGCGCCAGTGAACTCTCCCCAGCAAACCCCTCCGGTGCCCTCTTCTGCCGCTCTCTGCAAAGCCGCACAGAGCGACCACCTCCCCACTTAACTATCTAACAGCCTCCCTCCTTATTCCCAGTGCAGAGTCACAAGCCCCAGTACTCACAGCCCCAGGCAGCTCCGGGCAGCCGTGATACTGGGTCCAGCTCTGGCCTGTCCTCCTCGGGTGATTCCCCCCGGCACAGGGCTCCTCCTGGCTCCTGTCCTGGGCTGTCCCTGATCGGGCCTGTCCTCCTCAGGCCTCAGGCAGGTTCTCTCTGCTTCCTTCTCCAGGGCCAGCCATGCTGCTTCTCCTCTCTCTCCCTCCAGCTCCAGCCCTGCCCCCTGGAGTTTCCCTCTTTTTTCTTACTCTCCCCCTCCCACTTGGGAAAAAGATTTAAAGGGGCCATGCTCTCTAGACCCCAAAGGGGTTACATCAGTTAAAGCTTTCTTTTTATGCAGCCACTCTTCTGCAGTGTTGTGATCCCCAGGATGAAAACATTATCATGCTAGTACAGAAATGAAAAGAAAAACTTGCTGGAAGTGAAAACAGCAGTGGCCAGTCTGTTTTCATTGCCCATGTTGGGTGAACTGTACAGGAGGAGGGATAGCTCAGTGGTTTGAGCATTGGCCTACTAAACCCAGGGTTGTGAGTTCAAACCTTGAGGGGGCCACTTAGGGATCTGGGGCAAAAATTGGTCCTGCTAGTGAAGGCAAGGGGGCTGGACTCAATGACCTTTCAAGGTCCCTTCCAGCTCTAGGAGATTGGTATGTTTCCAATTATTACCTTTATTTTATTACCTAACAAATAGCCAAAATGGTGAAAAGTAGTGTTTTTCAGATCATTTTTGGCTAAATGAAATTCTGCCAAAATATGCTGGTTTGTCAATATGCTGAAACGTATGAGATTCAACAATTTTGTTGAGAGAAAGAGACTTTCTCTCCTGCTCTGTAGCCTGATTAGGTTCAAGTCTCTGCTCTGCCACATTTGGAATAATCTGGCATTGAAAACTCTCCTCTGAATCTGGCAAAATAGGGACTTGAAGCTGTCTCCGCCACTTCACTTCCCCCACTTCTGTCTGAATCAAAAGATCGAGTTTTGATCTAAAAATGAACATTTTGAACATTTTGAAACAATTCCATTTTTGTGAAAACATTTGAAAGGTTTTGATTTTGTTCCAATGCATAATGAAAGCAAATTTCAAAACCCCGAGGGTCGCCATGAAACAGAATCATCGTCCTCTGGCCAGCCCCACTGAAAAGTAAATAAACCTTTAAAAATTGTGTAGTTGTAGTAAATGAGAGCTAAGCTTTAAGGAGGTGAGGCTATTTATTTTTTAATAATTAGAGGGCTATGACATTGATGATCTTCTTTTGAGCAAAAATTCAGCCCTTTCAGCAAACTCTTCCTCATGTGCGTCCCTTAGGTTCTGTCTACTCTTTTTATTTCTTTTCACTACATTTTTCTTTCCTCCTGAGTGAACTTTCTCTCTCTTTGCTTGATTGGTTATAGTGTTTTGTCTATGGTGTCATTGTAACTTGACTCTACATGGAAGGGACCTTCTGCCCATGTGGAAAGGCTAGGAACAGACATCAACAACACTGTTTTCTCCTTTCCTTTGATCCACCGGGGATCTGTGCATGGAGTTTAGGGCAGGATGTTTGGGATTATGGGGGGGACCCAGCGGTAAACCATTTAAAAATAAGTACAGACTGAAACTGTAAACTTTTTATTGGCATTCCCTTTGTCCTGAAGACCTCTACTCCACTAAGGGTGTCAGAGGAACAGCTGGCAGCTGGAGAAGATCTGCAGAATACCTCCAGTGGAGCCACTCTGCTTGGTGGTTTGGATGAGGGACCAAGAGTGGGTACAAAAGCCATTGCGTGGAGGACTCTGTGCCACCAAAAATGAGATCTCAGGGGGCTCACAAGGTTCTTTTGTGAGGAGACAAAACCCATCACCCCTAAGGAAGAATGTGGAAGAAATACCATGAGAGTAATCATGAGAGTTTCTTCTGCTTGTTTACCTCCCGTGGATATTCTGCTGGATGGGTCAGTCAGGCCCATAGCTATCACTCAGTTGCTGGAGCTTAGAGCTCCTGTGATTTTATCCAAGAAGCTCAGTGATATCTGTCAATAGTTAAAGGAACTCATTTTTCTTTTGTGATGGATTTTCCTTGGGGTGCTACCTGGAACTGGGGTACCACTGAGACTTCTGACCCACCAGCCTGGGCTCCCTTTCACACTGTGCTGCTGTGACAAGCTGCAGATCCACTCCTAACCTTCCTTCAGCATTCACACAGGTAGGAACACACCCAGCTGCAGTTATATACAAACTCTCTGACTAGCCACTGCTTGAACCAACAGTAGAGTGGCTACAGACAAAATAACCTCCAGCTTCCCAACCTAGGACCCTCACCCCTCACCCACTGAAGTATAAACCCAAATTATACCGTCTTGCACTGCACAGGGTACTGTACAGCATAAGCTCATAGAGTTCGCCTCTCCCTCAATGTGGAGAGGAAATGCAATAGCCCCCTGAGCTAAGATTCCCAAGCACATCACTCCAAACTTACTGATTTAGATTAAAACATAAAATAAGTTTATTAAGTACAAAAAGATAGATTTTAAGTGATAAGTGTTAGCAAACAGATCAAAGTAGTTTACCTAGTAAATAAACAAAGTTTAACATACTAGAAAGATAGGATTTGAATTAACAATCTCTCACCCTGACTGATTCTTAAAGCACAATCTCTCACCCTGCTGATTCTTAAAGTACAAGCTACTTGCAGCTTGGAATCCCCTTTTTTTCATACACAGGCTAGAAATCCCTTTAGCTTGGGTCAGCACTTCCCCAGTCCCGTCTCTGTTCCTTAGGTGTTTTTAGGAGTCTTCTTGTGTGGGGAGTGAAGAACCACAGATGATGTCACTCCCTGCCTTATATAGCTTTAGCATATGGCAGAAACCCTTTTGTCTCAAACTCAGTTTGTGGAAAAACACTGACATCCCAAGATGGAGTCCAGAGTCATGTGGCCCGGTTACAAGCCCTTGCATACCTTGCTGAGTCATAGCAGCCATTACTTACAGGCTGTCTGGAATGTTCACAGGAATGTTAAGTTCATCCAAGGTCTATTGTCTTTGCTGGTGGTCCATCAGCACTGTCTGGCTTCTTCATTGTTGTACCAGAAAGGGTAGTTGTGGTTGTCACCCAGAGTAAGCATGATTAAAATACAGATACATAGTCAATATTCCTAGCTTTAGAAACAAAAATGATACATGCATACAAATAGGATAATCATATTCAGCAAATCATAACTTTTCCAATGACACCTCACAGGACCCATCTTGCATAAAATTCATCATAATTATGCCATAATCATATCATAATATCACTGTGAAGAATATGGGGTGCAGTGTCACATTTTTCTCTATCACCAAGGAAGGAAAATAACTGACACCTTCACAGTTAATATCACATCCCTCTGCAGCTGACAGCCAGGTGATACTAATCTGGTGCTTCTTTCTTTTACTTCATGCTTCATGAGTATCTTTCCTGTAGAATGCTTGGAAGTTTGTCTAGACCAAAAGCCACAAGACATGATAATTTTCCTGAAACCAGCCTTACAGCATGATGCAGCACCACTGTTGTTTTCCTGGATAGATTTAAAATTATACCTCCATGTGAATTTCAAATACTTTTAAGGATTTTTTAAGCTACTATCAAGTACTCCCACCAAACTGTGTTAGCTTCTCACTTTTTCAGCCTGCTTCCAGATTAGCTGCATTATCCTTATTTTGCAAAACTGATATTACTTTGGGCAATAACATTGGTCTCTATGAGCTCTTGTAACAATTCATCCTTGTCTGTCTCCGTCTGGATGCTTGGTGCCCTTTGAATTATAAGGTGATTTTAAATAAAATAGTATCCTAGGTATGATCTACAGTGTTGGTGACAAGTGTGAATAGCTTAAGTAACACAAGATCTGAAGTGATATTCAATGAAATCACTGGTCCATTGTGAGCAATTGGTTCTGTCGGTTTGTGGTCAAATAATTCACATTAACATTTATTATTAGGAGGCTACCTTTTCGTTAACTGCAACTTTATTACTTTTTACTATTGTTATTAGTTGGTCTAAAATGTACAATGTCAATGGAATTTCAGTGCATGTAAGGAGAACAGAGTATCAGAACTGAAATCCCAGCAATAAATGAGAGCAGAAATTTGCTGTTAGCTTCTTTCTGCTCCTTAACTCATTCAAGTATCTAACTAACTTCAACCAGACTAGTTCTTGTATGAATAAGAGTAGCAGCATTTGGCCTGTTGTCTTTCTATGAAGGGTATTTCTTTCATCTTTGGTTTTACTTCTTTGCTTTTGTTGCACTAAGATAGCCACTAATCAGGCTGGTTTCATCATAGATTTTCTTATGCAATTCAGACATTTTTTTTAAATAAATGCCAAATGCCAGACTGATTGTATTCTTATGAGTTTGTTTGGAAAAGAATCATAAAAAGTTTTAAAATATGGCCTTATTGAAGTATTATGCACAAATGTCTGTAACTGAATAGCTATTCTAGGTTATGAATAGTGTCTTGCCTAACTTACTACCTCTGTTTCTGTCCTTCAAAAGAGCATTTTACCACCTCAATCCTTAACACTATCACATTAAATATGGTCATGGAGTATTTTGCTCCGTACTCTCAAGAAATGTAACAGAGTGAACCCAGGTACTATGGTGATGGTTGCTTTATTATAAATGCTTATAATAATAGTATAATGATTAAAACATGTTACTTTAAAATTAAACATTTTAAAAACCTTTCCAGGAATTACAAACCAGGAGATGTACTTCGTTTATCACAGTAGAAAACTATTAGACAAATGCCCTTGGTGCATGGAAAATATATGCTTTTAACAGTTTTAATCCTTTATCAATTTTTCATAGGAGAAGGTTTGGCTGTATTTGTACAGTTTGCAGGACGCAATAGCACTCATATCTTTATTCGTGCAATAGTTTACTTGAACTATATCAAATAGATATCTACACACCCAAACATATTTAATGTAGGGAATAAAGATGCATTCTTTCTGTGGGGTTTTGCACATCATTCTTCTTTATTACACCAGATTTTGCTCATCATACCATGTTCTTCCTCAGAGGACAGAGACAAATAACCATCCTCCACAAGGACGACGTGTGAATTGAATGCATTTTAAACACCACACTGTTATGATTGCAACCAACATTTTAAATATGCTGCAATCAAATACCAAAATGACAAGAGAAAAATGACATCAGAGAATAAATCCATTTGCTCGGGCAACTGGAATGTCTGAGCTGAAATGTACTTAACTTGAAAGTTAAAGATTGAGTACCATGTTTATTTTAATTGCTTAAGACAAGGCAGGCTAAATTTATCCCTGATGAAACTTCATGAAAGTAAATGCATTTGCCAAATATGGTTAGCATATGCTATACGTTAACCAGTGTAGTCTAAGTATTATTTTGCTTCTAAATATCATTTGGGATCACTCCTGCTTTACTTTAGTCTGCAATAAGTTTTTTTTAACTGTCCAAAAATTCTCAACCACCAGAATACCTGGAAACTCTGCTATTAGGCCTAAATCCTCATACTCTGAGAAAAATCCAAGTCAAATTACTTTGCTCATGGGAACTATGTAGGAGTTGAGGGATGGAACCCTTACTTCCAGGCACCTGCATAGTTCATCTGTGATTGCTATCACATCCTATAGAGCGGAGAATTCACCCACTGTGCACCTTCCTAATGAATTTGGTGGCAGAGTCAGGATCTGCACTGTGCAAGAACCAGCTCCTGCTCTACATAGATTCACTTCCCTTTCCCCCTGCAATAATTTTTGCCACAAGTAGGGTGATCAGTCAGCAAGTGTGAAAAATCGGGACGGGGGTGGGGGGTAATAGGAGCCCATATTAAAAAAAACAAAAAACAAATATTGGGACTGTCCCTATAAAATCAGGACATCTGGTCACCCTATCCACAAGGAGGGGAGTTCATTGTTCCCATGTGAACGTTCTCCGCTGCTTTGGTCCCCTATCCAGCAAACCCATAGCTATGGAGCTGCTTCAAGTCCTAGTGTGTTCATGTAAGTGGGCACAGGAACTGGGCCACACTGATGAGTGAACCTCAAGGCTGGTTTGGAATCTCATCCTAACTGTGTGAGACACTCATGGGCCTACAAAATGCAGTTGGAGCTCTCAGGTTGCTTGGGATATTTCTGGAAATTTTGCTTCCAGTTGAGCTGGAATTTCTCTAAAACAGACATTTAACCATGACTCACCAATTCTCCTTTCAGTTCTGGCCTGATCCAGAAAGTGCTTACGGCCATGAGAATGAAAAATAATGGGGGAAACACAGCTATCCACACTTTTTTAGAGTTTCAGTTCAAATTTTGGGGAAGGAGACTATTCTTATTTTCTCTTAACAGGATCACTCGTCCCTAATACCTAGTAAACATTTTAGCATCTCTTCTGGGTGCCCAAGGATTAAGTGGCTTATCCTGGTAGTTAAGAATATTCCTTACACATCTCACTGAAAAGTTAACTCCTTCCTAATAATGAAGCATAGGTTACATTTAAAGCTATGGGACTAAAATGAAACGATTTAGCTTGTTTTCTGTCTTACTATAAATATAAAATAATTGAAAATAAGGCTGCATTCAAAATATAGTTAATTTCCCTTGAAACTTATAGCTCACTTTAGACATTTCCTTCCAAGGTTCAAAGCTCTGAACAGGTATTAGCTACGGTGGAAGACTGGTACATAAAGATCTCTGAAAACTGTCCAAAATTGAAGTCCGTTCTCAACCATAACATAATTTAGCACTTGACAAATATATAGAGTACTTTTATTTTCTGTTGTTTCTCGAAATCTCTTAAGCTTCAAGTCTCACTGGCCAGATGCTGTTGTTATTTGGCCTCTAAAACGTGGTACAATCTTCACAAAGGGCGGAAACTATCTCAGTTGGCCAAGGCCTAGATTAGACTTGTGCCTTTTGAAAGGCTTTTGTTTTTTCCCATAGTGTTGCCTCACCTTTTGCTCTACACTTGCCTCTCATTGCTGACTCTGTTTTGGTTAGTGAATATCAGTGTATCCCTATCCTCCTCAGAAGCTAAGCCCTCTATATCATAGTGTTCCAAGCTGATATCAACTCAAAGTACAGATTTAAGATGAAGATTACCTCCTTGGTAACAGTAGTATCTACTGGTTAGACACTGAGCCAGGCAAGCCTGAAGTAGGGTAAATTTGAATAATTTCTGTATCATGAATTATACTGAATGGCAATGTGTAACATGTAAGCAAGTGTTTTGGATAAACAGATGCGGAAGTGGTCTCCTGAATCAGCACATCAATCTGGAACAACTACTCTTCCATCCTTTCCATGCCATTAGTTTTCCAAAACAAAATAAAAAATAATTATAAATCTTATTGTGAGAAGGAAAAAAAATTGCACGTCCCTCCCACTTATTTACATTCCATCCTTAGGTACCAGAGAGACCAATCTAAGCCTTTATTCTGGACCCAAATGTTTACCCCGGCATGGCTAGTGCAAAAATTATCAAAAAGTGCTCCATTTAGATTTAATTCTGACCCTCTTGCTCTTGTACAGAATAATTTACGAGGCTTGCTTAGCAGGGGTATTTCTTTCCTGCTCCACTCTTTTTAATTTGACTATGCTCTACTTGTCTGCAATTTTGTATTTACCTAAATAACAGAACAAAACCTCCTTCCCTCAAAAAATAATTTTCTTCTCTGTAAAGCATAAATGAAAATTCAAAACAAAACAACAAACTAATAATTACATCTAATTCTGGGAATTATCGCTTATTTTTCTAGGAGTTTTTAATACACTATTGCTTTTGATTGTTCTCCTTTTTCTCTTCTCCTTCCCTCCCCCAGCCAATGCTCTTGCTGCATGTGTAACAGTTGGATCAAGAACATGTATTGCAAGAAACAAAATGTACCCATTGATCTTCAAGTTCTGCTTCACTCTCCTGCACAAATTTAGTTTTTTGCCAAAGATAAAAAGTAGTTTTGCAGGTGCAAACCTAGTTTTGAATTTTTCCTAACTGTAAAAGGCATTCAAAAAAAGTGACCTTTGTAATATGTTGCTCTTAGCAATACTTATGTGCAACATTGTTTGCACTCTTCTAATCTTAAATTCCATACATGAATGGATAGATAATTTTCAGTTTGGCTTGATTTCTTATGTTTCTGAATTATTTTCACTGCAACAACTCATTTCTATCAATCCATTTCTTTCTTTTCAAGTTGTATACAGTGCAGCCTTTGTGAGAACGCTACCCTTTAGCTGCCATTTTTACAGCCTGATCTTGATGGTGCTGAGAGCCTGCTGTGCAGGTGCTCAAGGCCCTCCACTTTCAGCAAATGGGAACAGAAGTTGAACATGCTTGCAGAAGCCAGCCAATATCTTACAGGATGGGGCCTTCAAGTAATACAGGCTGAATCTGGCTAATATGTCGTCTTTGTTCTTATCCACCAAATCCTGAATCATGTTGGTTGCCCTCCACTGCACCTTTTCAATCTCAGCAGTGTCCTTCTTATAATATAGTGACCAGAATTGTGCACGATAATTCAAATATATTCCTACTTAAAGTACTGCCAGAATAACTTCTACTGATTTATAATCCTTACATATATATATTTGTTTAGCTGGTTATTTTTGTTTGTTTGTTTTTTACTGCTGCCAAACATTGCACAGATGTCTGGTGGTCTGAAGGCCTGTTAAAGATAATGAATGAATCACATTTCCTACACATGACGAAAGAAAACTCCTTTATTTTTTTTTATCATTGTCTAGTGAGAGTGTGGTTGTAAGATAAATCAGAACAACAAGAGGGAAGAAGGAATTTAGGAAAGTCAGGTAATATTGTGTCTTAATATAAATGATATAAGATTACCAAGGCCTCCAGTGCCTAAAGTTAAAAAGAAGGCAAAGATTATGAAAGTTTCTTTTAAAGATATAGGAATATTGACAACAAAAGTATAAATCATCCTGCCCCAATCTTGAGGATGGAGCTGACAAAAGGCCCTTATTATGTCTTTGAGGAAGCTTAAAAAATCCTGTATTTGGCCCCTAGATAATAGGGTGATTAGGGAATATAAATAGAGGTAAAAATGTTTTTGTTTTTATTTAAAATCCTACAAACAGTACTAAACTTGTAAAGAGTTATTGCAAATGATACAACACTTTTTTGAGAACCACAGTTTTTTCAAAACAGGGTAAATGCAGCAATGGTGATTATATGCTTTGAACAAGATCCTGATCTTATTTTTACACGGTGGGTGGGTATCTATCTGCCTACAAATGGAGTAACTACTGATTTACACCAATGTAAATGAGATAAAAATCTGATCTGTCCCTTTGTTTGTCAGTGGTTCATGGCTGAAGTAATATGTGAACGGAAGTTCTTATTGCAAAGTGTGTTAAATTGTTCCAATATCCATAACTAACAGAGCCAATGACTAGCGTTTTTGAAGAAAAAAAATGAAAATAAATTTGAGCAAAATGAAAAAAGGGAAAAGGTGAAATTACTCTGAAAGGACAATGGGGAAAAGAAGACATTCAAACATTTTTCCTTAATAAGGCAGGTTTTGAACTCTACTTGTTTCAAGGTTAAGCAGAAGTTTTGATGGCTTCCACCTGAATACAGTCTGAGCTATAGTGCAGGTGACCTGGATTAATAGCCTCATTTCCCCAAGATAACATGATGTTATTAATGCATAATACCATGTTTTACCTTGGCTAGTGGTCATTATATCCAATAAATAATGGCTCATGTTACACCAGCTCCTTCTAAGGTTTTAGAACATGAAATTCATGTGTGCAACCAATGTAGATCGAACCTAACCTTGACATTAATCAGGCAGGTAGAATTTAAGACTTCGCCAGGTTTATCTGTTGCTGCCTCAGTAACAAATCATAAAGTTCTATAGTGGTTTGCTGTTAAAGTTCAATATGAGATACATCTTCCTTTTCTCCCTATTGCTTTTTATTCATGTGTTAATGTGTATATAAAAGTGTTTAACAATATCTCTGCCTTTCTAGTACTCTGTTGAATCCAGAATGGATTACTGTTTTCTGGAAACAAACAAAAATAGAACAGACAATTGAAAAAAAGCCCACTCTGGATTAATAGTTAATGATGGCTCAGGATAAGGAACAAAGCCTATATGATGTGAACACAGATTAGTCTTTTTATAAGCACAGCTAAACATTTTGTAGCTAGTTTAGTTGCACACTAGCAACCTGCTGTGCTCTCCTGCAGAGACAAATGCTTGAGAACAGACTCTGGACCCCATGCCCTAGGCAGGCAGAAGCTAGGTACCTCACAGAGGTGGTGACATGTTCATTTTCCCAGAAAGGACTCAGCCTTCCAGCACAGGAGCATCCCCTGCTGACCAGCCAAGTAATGGTAGTAGCACTTAAGAACCTAAGTGTAAACTTTGTCTTTCCTTCTACAAGAAAAGGGCTAAGCCCTGGATTAAAAAAGGGAGGGAAGATTTTAAAAGAGCAGAGAAAGAAGAAATCAAATATATGTATAATTTTAAAGTAAACACATGCCTTGATCCTGAAAAAAATTATGCACGTGGGACTATTCATGTGTTACGTTACAAATGTAGATAAGTGTGTGCAGGTTTAGGGCTACAGGGCTCATGTCAGGTAAAGGGCTGTCTGCCTTTGAGCTAGACTTCTTTTAGTGTAGCCATAAGATAGAAAGAGCAGGGGATGCAGCAATGTATCCTTCCTCTCCTGGACAGGCCAATGTGGCTAACAGAGTAATGCAGCGTCTATGCCCACTCAGACTGTCAGCAAGGTTTTCAGTTGTGGTGGAGTTATTTATTTTGTTTCATTTTCTAATGCCATCGTCTTAGTTCATATACGATCATGGTGTGCTGTCATTATTGATCTGGGCTGAAACTGAACCTGTGACCCCAGAAGGGGTTAGTAACCCATTACCAATTTCCAGATTCATCCATTTGCACATAGAATATTTTAAGTTTTAGACTTCGTGTTTCTATTAATAAATTACTATGCATCATGTCAAATTAGCATTGCCATTACTAAAAGATTAATAGCGACAATGCGCTGTGGCACTCCATTGCTTCAGGGTAATTTTCTTTTGTTCATGCTTTGGTATAATATTCTATAGCAGAGCAGTAGAACTAAGACGCATAAAGATAGTCACAGACCCTCAACTGAAGAGGTAATCCTAAACACAGTACAGGGTTTGCTTCAGCATGGCAATTAACTCCTACTGTAACTATAGAATATACACTCTGTAACCTTCTATGAAGGTTGCCTTCTAAACTGTGGTTCATTTGCACTAGAGTTTGCTGATATCCCTCACACTTCTCAGATAACAAGATAGATCCAGCTGTTTATATGTTTTTATTTACTAAGTGCTTGGCAGGAATAAAGAAAGATAATTTGCATGTGAAACCTTTTTATTTTAGACTATGAATAATTGGTGGGTTAGTGATGTTGTGTACACTTACATATATGTCACGCCAACAGTAATCTCCCTTTTCATAAATCCTCTACCCTAACTGGAGTTTACAAGAGAAGAAATTACTCTTGTGCTGATGTCCCATTCCATTGTGCTTATACAAGGATACAACTTTTTTTTTTCTCCTCAGGCAGGGAACAACAAAGCAATTAAGCAACATGTCTTAGTGGATACAATTTGAAATAAAGAGTCACAGTATATCATGTGTCATCATTTTATCTAAAAGTATATACAAGGATTTCAGATCTACAGTTTAATGACAGGCAGGGAAAGAAAAACACCTCCTAAATCTTATCTTGAGACACAACCTTTTTTTTATGTTTTACCATTTTAACAAATGACTTTCCCGAGTGAAATTATTGAGTTAACATCTATCCGCCTTTACACTGGATATAACTATTCAGGCAAATATCTTAATGATGGCTCAGTTTCTTGCTTAAATATCAAGTATCATATTTTTAATCTTTTTGTAAACATTATATATTTTAATACTTGAGAAAATGTATCTCATAAATAAGCTTTATTATCTGTCAAAAAGGATGAAAATATAACTTTACATTTCTGTTTTAAAGTAATTTTAGTGCCTATTAGCTATAAAGTAACAGTTATATATAATTTAGAGTATGTAGTCACTCGAAACAACTTGACATTTTCACACAAACACAGAACCTTAATAATAGTCTTGGGATTTCATTGGAAGTATACACCACTACAGGATATTAAAATAACTTATGGTGCACTGTAATTCTTGTTTTGTATTTGTCCAAGTAGTTTTGAAGCATGCTATAAAGTAGAAAAATAAAAACCTAAGCTCCAAAGTCAGCTAAGCTGGATTCTTAAAGTTATAGCAATTTTTTCATATTAAGTATGATTAAACCAGTTGACATTTCTAGTTGTCATCTTCCTCTTCTTCCTTCCTATTAATACACTATTCTTAAAATGTAAATTAAGTGTGTACCACATTTTTAATTTAAAGTCATTGCAATTTTTTGTTATAAAGATGTTGACTGTATGCAACCAGGGATCATATTAATAACTAGAAAATGGTAATTTACTTGTTGCTGTTAGAGTAAACTTCAGACATATACACTCAAATATCTTGTCTCACTTATGCCCTGTTGAGTGCTACCATCTTGAATTCATATTCCACAAAAACGTCAGTCACAGCTATGCTTATTGTTCTGTATCCAACAGGAGAATGCAAACTACCAGGGAAGAACTCTGTGGCTAATCAGTCTGAATATTTTGCACTTGAAATCAAGTAAATAGGAGGGAAAAAACCAAAAAGCTATTTTTTGTAGTAAAAAATGCCATTTATATCCTAATGCTTTATTGCAATTAAAAAGTCTCAACGATTTGACTTGTCCTTTTAATTTTAATTAATATGGCGTGTGGGTATGGATTAGGTGAGTGCACAGATGTGCACAAAAATTAATATGAACTTGGAGAAATACACTTTTCTCCATAAAAGTATTGACCAAATGTTCACAGATGGAATTTGAGTGGACTCTTATTGAATAAGTTAGAAGTGCCCACTTGGGTCATTTCTGTAGCAATCCCATGACCTTTATTTGGTAAAGACACAGACCATGCCTTTTTTGCAACAGTGTTCTCATGCCTGATCCATTAATTGTGTAATTTGCATTAGTGTAGCTTAGGGTTTATCTACACAGTGGGGTAATGTGCTCTATGGGGGTGAGATTTTTAAGTGCACAAATGTATTGCAACTTAATTGGTCTTTGAACACCCTGCTGGTGTCTACTAAAGATTCCATAGTGCACTTTAACATGGTGCTGTTTCAAACAGCACTACATTAAAGCACAAAAGCAATGTCTACATGGACCAATCAACGCGCAACATGTTAGTGCGCTTTAGAAATCACACCCCAGTAGAAACACACCTTATATGTAGATAACCCCTCTCTGAGAGTACCAACAGCAGAAATTCCAAAAATGTGGTTTGGAAAAGATATACTCCTATGGCTGCTTTTGCCTTCCTTGGTTGTGGTTAGACACAGAGATTAATTAATTAGGCATATTAACTAGAGCTGTTTCTGCAGCCAGATGGAACATGGACACTTACATATGTGAACAAACAAACAAACAAACACAATCAAACAAACAAACGACTTGTTCTGGCAAGAAAATTTCAAAACCCAGTAGCTGATGAAGAATTTGGAACAAGGAAGAAAACCTGATGAAAAATAGGGACACAGTTTCAGAGTATATCCCTATTACCTGCTCAATTTTGGAAATATGTTTTCTATGGAATTTTGTCCCTGTTTTTCTTAAGATGCATATTAACATGATTTAATTCCATGCAGTTTTTCTTTTACACCATTCTTTCTGGTAGTCCTAGTGCAGTGTGTACAAAAAGTTTAGAGATTGTAGAAAAGAAAACTAAGGTAAAATTATAAAATACTATAAAATATTCATATCATAATAAAGTTGACTAAGGCCTAAATTCAACAAAAGGGTCCTGAAAAATATATCATAGAGGGAATGTCTGATACATGAATTTAATCTGCAAATGGTTTCAGTTAGGAGGATATGTATGAGGAAAACTCTCTAATCTTTAAACTAATTGTAGAAATTCTGGAGATAAGAATTTTAAGATCTGCTCTGATGCAGTCCTCTGGAGTGTGGTAGAACCTCTGAAAAAATCAAATTGCAATCAGTTTGTCACAGTGTTCATGGCATATATGGGCTTCATTGGTGCAGAAAGTGCAGGTGTTCATTTTCACTTGGGCCTTTGGGGCAAATCCTGTCTTGCCTTCAGCATGCTGGGATAACTCTAGTCCCAGTGGAACTGGGGTGATTGCGCTGCATATGGGTGGGGTAGGGAAGGAAGAATGCTAGCCACTTGTTCAGGAGTTGGCCCCTCTGTTTTTGTGTGCCCCACAAAGCCCAACTCTATGAGAGCACCATGAAGATTTGCCACAGCAGGTCTGAGCTTGGACCAATGGAACCATGGTTCATGCAAAGGCAATGGCCGTTCACTCCAATAGAAGAGGAGCATAGCAGTTGTGAGAACTGAGGCCTAATAGCTACAGAGCTCCTCTATGGCTGCTCCCTGGCCTAAGAAAACTCGTCTTCATCCTGATCCCTACACAGTTCCTTTGTGCCAGTCCCAGGATTTTGGGACTGGTGTATAATCCAAGATGTACCCTTCGGTGAGGTGTTAACAAATTGCTCAGTTAACGAAAGCCTAGAACACAAGCTGACAACGTACTTGGAAATCACTCTGAAGTTTCTGTCGGGCAATGCAAAGATTTCAGGTGGGTTTTTCAAAACTCTCTGCACTGGCCTATCTCTGATCACACTGAGGTTCTACCATTTAGACTTGTTGGTTCTTCCTAAATGTGGGACAAGAGCTGGAACCTTTTATCTGAATCCTACCCCATCAAATCAATACATGTGTAACCTTTGAGTGAGCTAGAGTTTATTTCTCTGCCCTTCTCCTAGTGCCTAAAAACCCCAACTCCCATAGAAAAGCACCTGGAGTCCGAGAATTCAGTCACTAAGGATATTCAGCAAGGATTACACAGAGTCAACCTCCCCACATTCAAGTCCAAAAAGAACAAAAGAAATGAACTTACAGGCAATACACTATACCATGCCACCCTTACTTCTGTGCTGCTGCTGCTTGTGGCACTGCCTTCAGAGCTGGGCACCCAGCCAGCAGCCACCATTTTCCAGCGGCCCAGCTCTGAAGGCAGCGCTGCCACCAGCAGCAGTGCAGAAACAAAGGCAGCATGGAAGTCACCGAAAGCCCAAATAAGGACCTCCAAATAAAACAAGTCCAAAAAACCCACAGCCCATGATTCTAAAAAATTAAAAATACTTTTTTTTAAAAAGGCCAGTTCTGCTTATTAAATGCAGACTTTTTGTAACGTAGCAGTCCTGACTACTTGCCCTCATGGAGTCTGAGTCCAGCTACAGGGAATCTATTGAACATACTCAAAAACTATGACACCCAATTCCAGAAACTTCTGGATGTGGAGTGCTAATTGTGCATCTGCCTATCAGCAACGACCCAGACATAACTTACTCCTACCCACCCTCTCAATAGATCTCTTAAAGAGATATCTCCCTATTAGGCATGTGGGTTACACATGGACTGTGCAAAATCAATAATTCTTTGGCCTCTCTCTAATTCTGTATGAGTTAATCTTGTTACCATATATTTTTAGAAATAGAAAGTGCCTGGTCAAATAAGCAGGAAGATAGGCTAATGATAATATATATAGTTGACAGTGAATTTCATTTTTAAATATCCCAAACTAATTTTATAAACTACTTAATATATAGGAGTTATTTCACCAGCCAGTGCAATTCAGCCATCCTTGAGGAGGAAAATGGCAGCTGTTTAATCCTGTACAGCAAAACTGCAGAATGATTTTGGAAAAAAGTGAAGAAGGCACTTATATATACAATGAAAGATACATAGGAAGTCTAGGTAAGCAGAATGTATGTACCAAGTTGGCATTTAGCCAAGACACCAGGGCTAACACCATTACTCTTATATAAAGTGCCATGGGATACTTAATGACCAAAAGAAGTAAGATCTTGGTTTCTAGTCTTATCTGAAAGATGACATCTGCAGCAGCACAGTGCCCCTTAACACCAGGCAGGGGCAGTTGTTCAATATTTTTCTCAGAGGGAAGACAGCTGCCTACTATATCAGAAACACCATTTACCGCTGTCCTTTTTGTATTTTCCTAGGAGGTCTCCTATCCAAATGTTGACCAGGAAAAAGTGTACATTTAGTAAAGGTATGACAAACTGTTTAAAGATTACTCCATTAGAGAACTGGACTAAAAAGTACCTTTCTTTCTCTTTTCCCCATTTTCCCCCAGCAATCTTTCTTCTCTCCATTTCCCTCCCTTGGTCTTTAATCCCCTTCCTCATTGTCCATTGATGCTCTATTTCCCCTTCATTCCTTCTCAACTCTCCCCACCCAGAGACCCTTTCGTTTCTCTTTCCTCCTTCAGCTCCCCCACTGCTTAGTCTTCTATCTGCCACCTAACCAATCCCTTTCTCTGCAGCTTACTACATACCTCTTCTTCTTGTCTCCTATTTTGCCCCACCTCAGTTCTCCCTCTTTAAGTCTTCAACCCCCTGTTCTCTTCTCTGACACCCTCCCTCTATTCACTTCATATGGTGCCCTTCCTCGCACAAGTACTTTTCTTATCTCACACTCAGACACATACTTTGACACTATCCTTCACTCCCACCTAGCCTGCAACCTACCTGACAGCCTCCCTCCCACTCATGTCCTATCCAAACTTAATGTCTTCTAATACGAAGGCTTTGTGGCTTAAACCCACCTATCTCCTTCGAGGGCAGCATGGATTCCAGAAGAAAGATGGCAGGTGTGTATAGGACATAGGGGTAGGAGGGAGGGTGCCAAAGGGATGCTAATGTGGGATGCAAAAAAATGCCAGAAGGTTTGAAGTAGGTGCTGGAGAGAGGATATCAGGGCACTAAAGCTCCCCCAAAAATATATCACCAAGGAGGGAGTCTCACAAGGCTTGGTATTGATGAGATGTAGATCTTATGGGGCAGAGGGCCATGGTAGGATTGGGTTAGTTTAATATTTATTCAGACAGAAAATTCATTCATCCCTTTTCACTAAAGTTTATGGGCCTGATTCTGATCCCATTGACTTCAGTGGAGTTCATTTTGATTTACATTTGTGTAAGTAACAGTAGAATCAGGCCTGGTATATTTTTTTTGGTGTTTTTTTTAAGGCAGATTATCTACATGTGTTTGTGTTCAGTTCTGTTATAAGAGCAGGCATGAAATGGTCACAACAAAGCAAAAAGCATTTTTGCCTATGCAGAATAACAATATATTGGCAATGTTGGTGGTCAATTTACTACACTCACCTGCATTCTGGTAATGCCAGAGGCTGGAATGTTTGTGCTTCTGTGTGCATGTGGGGCTGATTTGTGGCATGGAGCACACAGGCTATTAATGAAGAGTCCGGAATTAGCATGTTATTTACCATTCAGAGATCTAGGAGCAGGACAAGAATTATCTAAAGAAGAAAAATTGGTGGTGGTTGTTTCAGTTTGGGATTCACAAGAAATCAGGGAAAATGGACCCCATATTCTTGAAAGACATGAATCAAGAACACTAACTCCTTTTAGCTTTACTTGGAAATGCAGAAAACAATGACAGCCTACTTCAATACCAACATACAACTGCTCAAGTCACCTCCATTTTCTATGACCAGAAAAATCATATGTAAATGGGAAGTTTCAGGGAGGTTGCCAAAATAGCAAATGCACCCAAAGGATGGGATAATAAATGAAGGTACAACAGTTTACTCTTCCATGAAGATTAGCCACTGCTCATGTGCAATTGCAGAAAAAACATACAGACATTTCTGTTTCTTACTTCCTAGGATATTTGGTGGTGTGGAGGGGGTATCACCATTTATATTACTTAAGACTGGGCCTGATTTTCAGAGGTATGAACATTCATAGCTCCAGCTGTGGGAGCTAAAAGTACCTAATACCCCTGAAACATGGGTTACACATATGATACCATTAATAAAGTCCAGATTCTGCCACCATTACTCACACTGAGCAGTACTTTACTATGATAGTAGTCCCATATATTAGCAGTCTGCATGGTGAAACTAAGATCCAAATATTAGTTTGTTTTTTCTTTACTTCCTCTTTTTTCTTTTTTTTTTTTAAATAGTTGAATCTAATTTTGCTGGGCATTTTCCCATGCTCAATCATGTGGAAATTTATAAATAAGTAAAATGTTCTGGAATAGAAAAACATAGTAATATGTATGAACTGGCTGGGAAACGGGGGAATAAAAGATGAATAACCAAAAAATGTGTTTTTATTTCTATCTATGGTATAATTTCAAAATATTTAAAAATATTTTTAAGTGAGTCTCATCTAAATAGCTGAACAAGAGGGGAAAGCATTAGAATATTGATCAAATAAATAGGCAGGAGGACCAGAAAATTAAACTGCTTAATGTCAGCAGAAATATAACAGAACCCATGTCTCTAAAGATACGGTATTGTAGCTCCTAAAGGCAGCAGGTAGATAAAGAAGAGCATGGAACCAGAAACAGTTCCCTGTGGGACTTCAGATGACATTGTAACAGATGACTCCAGATGACAATGTAAGAGGAGGAATGGAAAGAAATTATATTAACAAACTGTTGTCGATGGTTATAATAAGATTTGAACTGCTGAATAACCGAACCTGAAAGACCAACATATTTTTCAAGATGATTTAGAAGGATCCCACGATTGAGTATGTCAAAAGCTGCAATTATGTCAAGAAGTATTACAAAGGATGGATTCCCAACATCAGATACAATAAGAGTATTATTACAAATCCTGATGAGCACAGTTTCGCAGCTGATTAAAAAAAAACCCACAGTGAAACTTCTGGAATAATTTCTATTACATAATTTATTCTAAAAGTTATATCCCTAAGATTGCTTCCTGCTATTCTTTCTATCTCTTTTCTTCCCAAGCTAGAAAGAATAGATTTAAATCTGCATTACAGATTGTTAAAACATTGGGGGACAGACTTAAAAAATTAAATATAGCTACTTTTAGTGAGCTTTGGACAGCCACAATAGCTAACAAAACATTATGATGTTTTCAATAAGTGAACCTAGCAAAGGAAGGATTTTTTTTCAGAAAACTAGCAGATATTGTCTCCAAGAAGCAGTTGGATAAAGATTTTGCTTCTCGACATCTAAGGTTGAGACAGGAGCAAATGTGTCCACAGAAATTTTTTGGAATGGGAAGAGATTCTATAATAAGTATATCAGTTTTCTGGCATGCATTCATCAAGGGAATAAATGTCTGCAATACATATTTTTGATGATTGATAATGGTATTCATATTTTGCTAAATAAGGAAGCAGGACATTTTATTTCTATGTATATATGATGGGAAAAATAGCACGAGTATTAGAAAATGACCAAAATATTATTGCTTCAGAGGCATTTGCTGTATCTGTGAAAAAATATTCATAACACTTGCTAGCTATTAACAATGTCTATTTGGCTCATTTTCTTTTAATTCAGATATTTATTGTGATGTGGCTCAAACTGGTGATAAGCAAATTATAAAAGGTTCAAACAATGAGAAAGAGCTCAAAATATATTGCCTTTCACTTCTCATACCGTCTTCCTCCTCCTCCACCCCCAAAATCAAAAGAAGCCCAATTTAAAATTACACAGGTTAAAATACTCTATTGAATTTATTGACCATAGTCTCTCACCTATTTCTGCTTTTAATCTTGGCCCAGCCCTTTGGTACAATAGGACCTCAGAGTTATGAACGCTAGAGTTACAAACTGACCAGTCAACTGCACTCCTTGTTTGGAACCAGAAGTACACAATCAGGCAGCACCAGAGTCAAGAAAATACAGTACAGTACTGTGTTAAATGTAAACTACTAAAATAAAGGGAAAGCAGCATTTTTCTTCTGCATAGTAAAGTTGCAAAATTGTATTAAGTCAGTGTTCAGTTGTAAACTTTTGAAAGAACAACCATAACGTTTTGTTCAGAGTTGCAAACATTTCAGAGTTACGAACAACCTCCTTCCTGAGGTTCTATTGTAGTTGGGAGATGGTGATATTTGCATCTTATGAGCTAGGTGTCATCTGCATGTTGCTGACATTTCTGACAATGCTGTTTCACAGTCTCCCCTAGTGGTTTTATGTATATTTGAACAGAAATAGGGAGAGGATGGATTCAAGTGGAACTCCAAAGTCAGGGCTCTTGAGGTGCAGGAGAAGGTGACTCTGGATGTGGCCTAACATATATATATATACATTTATATGCATATATAAACACACACACACATTCTCTTGTGTGTGTACATTTACCATCTATGGAAAGGGACATAGCTATTATAAAACAAACGGAAAATGGACATTAGGACTGACTTCATAGTTGGTCATTAACATCAGACACTATGGGGTTCACTGTATTTTTTAAACTGTAAATAACACAGCCAATATGCAATAATGCATCATTTTTATGTTTGTTGAGTTATGCATGCATAGAATGTCATGTATAAAATGTAGTGAAAGGATATCTCAGTTCTTTATAGATTTGTAGGATTGTGCCCATTGTTTTGTTATCAGTTTCCTACTTGATGAAGAAAAGTTCATTTTGTTAGTCTCTGCTACGATCTAATGTGCACTCTAATATTCAGTATTCAAATCCAAATACTTGGCTCTTATATTGTTTGTCCTTTATATTTGAACAGAGAATTCTTTCCCAGGTGTCTGGCTGCTGGGTCTTACTTAGATGCTCAGGCTCTGACTGATGGCCATATTTTGGGTCAGGAAGGAATTTTTTCCTTGGTCAGATTAGCAGAGATTCTGGTTTTTTTCCTCACCTTCCTCTATAGTATGGGGCACGGGTCACTTTCTGGTTTAACCTAGAGTAAACCATGAATTCTCTGTAACTTGAAGTCTTTAAACCATGGTTTGAGTACTTTTTTAATTTAATAATTGGAGATATACCAATCTCCTAGAACTGGAAGGGACCTTGAAAGGTCATTGAGTCCAGCCCCCTGCCTTCACTAGCAGGACCAATTTTTGCCCTAGATCCCTAAGTGGCCCCCTCAAGGATTGAACTCACAACCCTGGGTTTAGCGGGCCAATGCTCAAACCTCTGAGCTATCCCTCCCCGCTTCAGTAACTCAGCCCGAGGTTAGGGGTCTGTTACAGCAGTGGGTGGCTGAGGTTTTGTGGCCTGCAATGTGGCAGATCTAGAGGTCAGACTAGATGATCATGATGGTCCCTTCTGGCCTTAAAGCCTATGCATCTATGATTCTATCTTGTGAAAATCTAATGAAAAGAAAATCTGGAAAGTTCATATTTTACATTTAAAAAGCAGCTTCTGTGTGTGGGCATGTTGGGGTATACAAACCCCACACTGGAGAGCAAGGGGTTAAGGAATAGCTCTGGGCCCAGTCAGTCCTGTCTAGACACACGTGCAAAGCCTGCATAAGCTCCGGAGGCAGGGCTTTAAAAAGGGGAGCAGAGCAGTTCAGAGGAGGGCACTGAAAGGGAGCTTGTGGCTGCTGCGAGGGGAAAATACTGCCCAGAAGCTCATTGCTTGAGACCTTACAACACAGAACTGTGCAAGCCTACAAAGAAGAGGCAGGCAGCTGAGTGTGCAGGTCAGAGACTTGAGTGGAGTGGTTTACTCTGGGAAGCTAAAGGTGACGGGGGTAGGAAGTGGTCCAAGGGGACAATGGCTTATCACCCCAAGGTCTTGGGTGTAGTTGCCCACCACTGGGCCCTGGACCAGAGCCTGCCGGAGAGGGCAGGCTCAGGCTCCCCTACCCACTCCAAATGGATGTTACAACAACAAGAGCCTTCCCCTAGGGTGAGAGGCCAGCTCAAAAAGGCTTGGACTGTTCAAGGTGCCCAGACCCCAAAATCTCTGTCTGAAAGGGGAGGACTGGACACTCCTGAGGTGAGGACAGGGAGATGGCCTGCCAACTCCAGCCTGACCTGTAGGCAGCACTGTCAGTGGATATGCACCTTCTACAGTGGGAGAGGAAGAAAGGGGATTGCAAAATAATTTATCATCTATATCTGAAAAATGATAAACTCTTGTAGAGCAAAATGGGAAGATTAACCTTGAAAAACATCATCTCTTCTCCACTTTCTGATTCCAGACTTGTTCTGTTATCACTGTTCATACCCCATACAGAACTGAAAAGTCTTTCACAAATTACACTGTCGACATTCCAGTCTTTAGTAACCAAAGTTGCATGTTTTGCCAAGTGCTTTTCTTTTAATACAAATCTGGCAAATAATCTTCTTTCATGCCAGTGCTAGTTTTGCTAAGTAACAGCACACAGTGGTAGCTTCAGAGCAGCAGTGCACACTTGCCCCTTTTGATCATTCACTTACAGTTAAATGACCCCAGAGATTTTTGTCAGAGTCACTATCACTTATATTCACAATGTCTGCTGGGATGGCCCCCTCTTGCAGCCTCTGTGCAGCAACGGTTTTCAATGAGACATAACAAGTACATGAGGCTGATCTGTCACTTACCTGTATGCGACTGAACAGTAAAACAGTTAAATACATTTGGATTTATTTGTGGATGATGCCATTCTCATTGGCTGCATGAGAATTGGAATCAGCTCCCTCGTGAACAGCCAATCGGCTAAAGGGACATTGCAGAACACCACATTGGTCCAGCACTGATCTAGGAGGGCCTTCTGGATACCAGTCAGCATATTTGTTTATTTCACTTGATAATGAAAAGGGCTTATCCAAATAGCCCTGGAATCTTTTTACAGAGTTAAACAGCATTAAATAATTTTATGTAGACCAACCTAAAGAGGAAGATTTAATTTATTTTTAAAATTTTGTTGGGCCTGTGAAGGCTCTTTGCTACTACCGAGCTTCAGAGATTTGAGGAGCTTTCAGATGCAATGTAGGGTCTAGCTTTGCTGCTCTAGGGGTTGGGTGTACAACCTCTGCATCTATGAAAACCTACAGTGCTTGCAAAACTCAAATGTTATGTAACATTTTAGACGGGCAGAAAGGCTCCAGTGGGCTAAAACCCCCTTTTTTTCTCCTTAGTAATGATGGGAGACTGTGCTCCTTCACTCTAGGGTCTGCGCTGGATTCTAGAGAAGCTTGCAGGGGTTTCTCAGAAATGACAATTCCACCTGTAGGGTGGCTGCAGATTCACAAGCTGTCCATACCTATTCTGGTGGTTATGCCCCAGGCAGTTTCCACCAGCATGAATCCTATAAAACCGCATCCACAACTTAAAGTTGTCCTCTGCTGCTGCAACCATCACCCCTTTCTACTTTCCAGACATCATTGGCCCTCCCTCCAGGGATGTATTTCCCCAAGCGCACAGCAACTCCAACTGACTGATAGGGCTGCAAATTAAACACATTCCTCTTCAGCACTAGTGAGTGTGAATCAAACCATATATTCATATATACACAGACAAGAACATTGTAACCAAAATTCTAACCTCATAGATAAGTTTTTCCATGCACAGCCCTATTTGCATCTACTCAGTTGTCTGACATGGAAAAAATACATTAGGAAGACAGAGACCCTTCCATGAATATAGGCTTTAGCAGGAGGTATTATCTTATATTTTTAGAAAAAAAAATCTTAGCAACAGTACTGTTGCCTCACACATCTCCATCTAACCCTTGCTCTCAATTAATCTTAGTGACCTTCTAATGCCTTGTGTCCTGAATTGTGCTTTGAGGTTAAAAAGTAGGTCTCTTAGTAAGTTCCCAGCTACTCGTGTGAGACCTTTGTGTTCTGAGCCTTTAGATGCTGCTCCACTTGGATATGAAATTCTCTTCTTACATAATGTCTTGCTCTGATACAGTTTTTGCTTTTAAAGCTGAACTTCAGTCTCATTTGTTTAATCTGTCATATTCTTAATTACACGAGTTGTAAATTTTATTGTATTGTGAAGCCTTGAAATACATGGGATAAAATGCGCAATACAAGTGTACTATGAGTGATTGATGGGACTTTCTCACTCTCAGGAGTGATAGTAACAAGCACGAGTGAGGAAACAGGATGCCTGTGAAGAAACTCCAGATGATCAAGCACTTGATAATTGATATAATTTCTATTCAAAGCTCTTTCTTCCCATTAGTGGCTTCAGCTCTTTGACCCTCCAGATTCTTTATTTCTGTTGTTTCTCACCGAAGTCAATACCTTCCCTTCTATACTGTGAATTTGCACTAATCATCATGTCTGCATCTTCCAGACTCCAACTAACCATGGTTCGGCACCTCAGCAGGTATACATTGGTGTAGCTCCATTCCTGCTCTACAGGATTTTAAGGGTCAGCATAAAAAGCAGGAATTGAGTGGACTAGTTTTGAAACAATAGGAAATGGCTGCAACATCTGTCCAAATCTAGAACCATTTGCCAGTTGGAGGGTGAAAGTTGAACCTCTGACATTATTCACCAATAGACCTGTGTGAATAACTGATTTTTTTGGTTCAGTGCCCAAATCAAAAAACTGGAAAAAAATAGATTGGATCAACCTGAAAAGAAAATTGTTTTGATTTTTTCCAGCAAAATGAAAAAGTCTAAACTTTTTTGTTTTGGTTAACAACCCCCCCCCCCCCAAAAACCCAAAAAAACCCCAAACCGTTTGATCCAAAATAAAACATTTAGTTTTGAGGTTTTATTACATTTGTTTAATTTTTTTAAATTAAATTAAGTGATTTTTTTCAATGAAATGTCCTTCCAAAACAAAAATGCCCCAAACAAGCCATTTCAGTCTTTCTGGTTATTATTTTGATGAGAACAATTGGATGGAAATGACCCAAATTCACAAATTGTTTTGGTCAACCTGAATTTTCATTTTTCAGGAAAAAAATGATTCACACCAAAAATTTCAACCAGCTCTATTCACTAGAATCATATGACATGTTTTCTGGTCTTCTGGTCTGTCTTACCACTACATTCTTCAGTAACTGTTGTTGTAACCTAAGTGAAACTGGAAACAGCAGCAGCAGTAGCAGAGGTTATAACATGCTAGACTGTTAAGTGAGGGCATGCAATAATTTCATTATTCCTGAAAGGGAGCTCATGAGATATACTATGAAAAATTGACTTCAGATGCACAAGCCCATTTCTGGTCAGCTAAAGAAGCAGCTCTGCTAGCTTAGGCCTGGTCTACACTATGACTTTAAGTCGAATTTAGCAGGGTTACCTCAATTTAACCCTGGACCAATCCACACAACGAAGCCCTTTTTTTCGACTTAAAGGGCTCTTTAAATCGATTTCTTTACTCCACCTCCAACGAGGGAATTAGCGCTGAAATCGGCCTTGTTGGGTCAAATTTGGGATAGTGTGGACGCAATTCGACGGTATTGGCCTCCGGGAGCTATCCCAGAGTGCTCCATTGTGATGGCTCTGGACAGTGTTTTCAACACAGATGCACTGGCCAGGTAGACAGGAAAAGGCCCGCGAACTTTTGAATTTCATTTCCTGTTTGGCTAGCATGTTTGAAGAGCTCATGCAGAGTTTATCAGCATGATGCACACATTGCTGGGGCACATTGCCCGGCCTGTACTTTGTGAGAAGTCTATGACCATGTCCCTCTCGTCACCACGTTGTCGTCGCCTCCTTGCCTGGTTTTGCATGAAACAATTGTCTGCCGTTGCTCTGATGGAGGGAGGGGCGACTGATGACATGGCTTACAGGGAATTAAAATCAGCCAAAGGGCTGGCTTTGCATCAAGGAGAAACACAAACAACTGTCACACAGAATGGCCCCCTCAAGGATTGAACTCAAAACCCTGGGTTTGGCAGGCCGTTGATTTCACAAAACAAATGGGGTCAATTTCTTGTTTTGATCCATCTATCTTTTACATCTTAGGCTGGCAGCAGATGGTGCAGTACAACTGCTAGCCATCATCATCTCCTGGGTGCTCGGCAGAAGATGCTGCATTACGATTGCTAGCCATCATCAACTCCTGGGTGCTCGGCAGAAGATGAGAATGACCTGGCTGAGTCACTCTGATGTCTGCCCAGGCGCCTCTGACCGACCTCACCAAGGTCGGCTAAAAGAGTACGCAGGAATATGACGACGATGGCTACCAATCGTAATGCACCGTCTGCTGCCAAAAGGCAATGACGTACGGTGACGGTTAGCTGAGCGGGCTCCATGCTTGCTGTGGTATGTTATCTGCTCAGGTAACCCAGGAAAAAAGGCGCAAAACGATTGTCTGCCGTTGCTTTCACGGAGGGAGGGAGGGATGGAGGGAGAGGGGGACCTGACGATATGTACCCAGAACCACCCACGACACTGTTTTTGCCCTATCAGGCATTGGGATCTCAACCCAGAATTTCAATAGGCAGTGAAGACTGCGGGAACTGTGGGATAGCTACCCACAGTGCAACGCTCTGGAAGTCGACGTTAGCCTCGGTACTATGGACCCAGTCCGCCAACTTAATGTACTTAGAGCATTTTGTGTGGGGACACACACAATTGACTGTATAAAACGATTTCTAAAAAGCCAACTTCTATAAATTCGATAGTGTAGACATACCCTTAGTCAGTGGAAAAAGCCTAGAAATACTTGAAGGGGTTTGACATGTTCAGTCCAACAGAGGGCAGTGTCACAAAGGGATTTTAAGGCACAGTCCTGAGTAGCAAGGAGCACAGAGCTATGCAGCTCCAGGACATGCTCCAGTACTGTTCCTTACACATGGTGTGGAGCACTGTTGTAGATTGGTGTGTCCACTCCCTAGGAAAGTGTCCATGATTTGCCTATTCCCCACCCTCCTGTCAGAATCCTACTCTGAAGAGGGGTAGCAGGAGCAGATAATCCCTGAATTCCCCAAAGAACAAGGAACAAAAGCACTGCTACTGAGTGGTCCCTGGGCAAACATACATAAGGGTGTGAGTGTAGAGTTTCCCACTCATCCCTCTATCCTTGTGTGACTGTTCACAGGCTGCTCTCCAATTGTGCCAAACTTTGTACCGCAGTTGTACAATTTTGGAGGCTTCATCTTTTCCCTACCTTTCATCAGAAATGTAACATAGCCTGCCTCACAGTCAGAGGCAAATAGCAGTCATCAGAGATGAAATAATAGATGGAATGGTTCCTTAGGCATGTGATGGTTTTCACTTCTGCTGAGTCCTCTTAGGATGACTGATGTGTAGATGTACCCAGTCCAGTGTTGGGTAGGTGAGGAAAAAACCCAGCATGTCCCTGCATCTCCACTTACTGGGGGTTTGACCAAAAGATAAAACATAATGGAACTTGCTGAGAGCCCAACAGGTGCACCTATGCACCAATTCAGGAATATAACCCTAGTTAGGAAAGCCCTTAAGCTTGTGCTTAGGTCCCACTGAAAACACTGAGACAGAAGCACATACTTAAAATTAAGCATGTGTGTTAGGGCTTTTCCAGAATGGAGATGGGCCTAAGCACATCTTTAAGTTCTTTTCTGAATTGGCACCCAAATCCACATGAATGGGAGCCGATGGCTGCTGCCCTCATATTTAATAGGAAGGTGCAGGCTGAAGAGACTATGGGAGGAAATTCTTCATCTTGATAGGTGAAAACTCATTTGGGTCACAAAGACGAATTGTATTGCTGAGATCAGTCTCTGCAGGCTGCACCTCTTTGTAAAGATAAGAGTGGCTGTGCCACTCAGAATACCTCCTCACAATTTGGTTTGTTGGTACCTGAAGTCTGTTGTACCATTTTGGCTTATATGTTGTTCATTGATAATAATAATAATTAATAATTAATTAATAATATTTTTACATTATTGTTATTTATTATTCCATTTATTTTACATATATAGCAGCATGAATGCCATTTTTTAACAGAATGTGGAATTTTGTTGCATCTATACTGGAGAGATTTTTTTCCATTTATATGCAGTGGATTAATACCTTTTTTAATTTAACTCTCGCAGTTTATCATGACTATGCTGGTTGAGTTGCATTGCTTTGTTATAATTGGCTAGATCAGTCACACAACATTATTATTTTCCCCGATTAAATGAGAATACAAGCACTTCCAGGTGCAATTTCTAAATTCTGCCCTGCATAAATATTTGTGCAGGGAAACCAGCTCAGTTGCATGTTAATGGTAAACAAACAAATCCTCAGTGTGGACATGCTGTATCCGTGTTGCCAGTGCTTGTGATTTCACTGTGTCTTGTGATAGCTGATGTTTTTCTTAGGCCTGGTCTACACTAGGCGTTTAAATCGGTTTTAGGAGCCTAAAACCGATTTAACGCCACAACCGTCCACACTAGGAGGCACCTTATATCGATTTTAATGGCTCTTTAAATCGGTTTCTGTACTCCTGCCCGACGAGAGGAGTAGCGCTAATATCGGTATTAACATATCGGAATAGGGTTAGTGTGGCCGCAATCAACGGTATTGGCCTCCGGGAGCTATCCCACAGTGCACCACTGACCGCTCTGGACAGCATTCTCAACTCGGATGCACTGGCCAGGTAGACAGGAAAAGCCCCGCGAACTTTTGAAATTCATTTCCTGCTTCGACAGCGTGGAGAGCTCATCATCACAGGTGACCACGCACAGCTCATCAGCACAGTTAACAATGCAGTCTCCTGAGAATCGAAAAAGAGCCCCAGCATGGACCGCTCGGGAGGTAATGGATCTGATCGCTATATGGGGAGAGGATTCAGTGCTAACAGAACTGCGTTCCAAAAGACGAAATGAAAAAGTATTTGAAAGAATTTCTAAGTCTATGACGGATAAAGGCCACAGCAGGGACTCCGTGCAGTGCAGAGTGAAAGTTAAGGAGCTCAGACAAGCCTACCAGAAAACCAAAGAAGCAAACGGAAGGTCCGGGGCAGGTCGAAAAACATGCCGCTTCTATGATGACCTGCATGCAATTTTAGGGGGCTGCGCCACAAGTACCCCACCCCTGACCGTGGATTCCGAGGTGGGGGTTGTAATCTCTGCCATGTCAGACGGGGAAGATGAAGAGGAAGAAGAAGAGGAAGACCTCGCAGAGAGCACACAGCACTCCGTGACCCCCAGCAGCCAGGAGCTTTTTATCACCCTGACGGAATTACCCTGCTCCCAGCCCTCACAAGCAACTATTCCAGAGAATGATGCCATGGAAGGGAGCTCTGGTGAGTGTACCTTTGCAAATAGCAAACAGTGTTTTTTAAGCAAGCCTTTTTTAATGATTGATTTGCCCTGAGGACTTGGGACGCATTCGCAGACAGTATAGTTACTTAGAAAAGTTTGTTAACATGTCCGGGGATTGAGAGGAAATCCTCCAGGGACATCTCGATGAAGCGCTCCTGTAGGTACTCCAGAAGCCTTTGCAGAAGGTTTCTGGGCAAGGCATCCTTGTTCCGCCCACCATGGTAGGACACTTTACCATGCCATGCATGTAGCAAGTAATCAGGTATCATTGCGTGGCAAAGCATAGCGGCGTATGGTCCCGGTGACTGCTGGCATTCAAGAAGCATGCGCTCTTTATCTTGTTCTGTTATCCTCAGCAAAGTGATATCGTTCAGGATAACCTGGTTAGAAATCAGGAATTTAAGTAAGGGGGGGTGGCCATTTTTCTACTGGGTTCGTGGAATGCAGCAGCTTAAAAAAAACACTTTCCTGCACGTAGCGAAGCGGGGGGAGGGGAGGAGTGAAATGCCGATGATCTTTTCTGTTTGGTCACCGGCGAGGCGATCTTCCCCAAGCTACCGGACAAGCAGTGGGTGGGGGGGAGGGGGAAGGTTGTTGATTAGCAGGGAGCTAGCGTGGTATTAGCCATGCGTTGGGGGGGGAGGGGTAAATCACTGAGACAGTGGCTTACCATGGCCGCATGCAAGCTGAATCCTGATGCCTGGACCTGTGTCTGAGATCTGTAACCCAAGAGTTGCAAGCAGGCACTATTAAGATGAAAAATGCGACCTTGTAGGGAAATCACATGTGCTATGTAAGGTGAATAGTGCTTTTCACTGTGAAAGAGTATAACCATTGTTCTGTAAAATGTATCTTTCTAAATATTTATCTCCCTCATGCAGCTGCAAATATTTCAAGCGTCCCTCCTCCATCCCAAAGGCTAGCACAGATAAGGCGGAGGAAAAAGAAGACGCGAGATGAGATGTTCTCGGATATTATGGAAGTTACACGCAATGAAAGAGCTCATCTGAATGAGTGGAAGGACGTGGTTTCAAATTACAGGAAAGAGGCCAGTGAACGTGAGGACAGGAGGGATGAACGTGAGGACAGGAGGGACAACCGAGATGAGAGGTGGCGGCAGGAAGACCGGCAGGAAAATCAGCGGTGGCAGCAGGAAGATCAGCGGTGGCGGGATGCAACTCTGGGGCTGCTGCGTGATCAAACTGACATGCTCCGGCGTCTTGTGGAGCTTCAGGAACGGCAGCAGGATCACAGAGTGCCGCTGCAGCCCCTGTATAACCACCCTCCCCCTCACCATGTTCCTTAGCCTCCTCACCCAGACGTGTAAGAACGCGTGGGGGGAGGCTCCGTGCACCCGCCCACTCCACCCCCGTGGACAGCCCAACCAGAAGGATGTCGTTACTCTGAATTTTATTTTTTTAATGGCCTTCTCCATCCCTCCTTTCCTCCTCCCAAAGCACACCCTTACTTCTCTCCCTCTTTTTATAATGAATCAATAAAGAATTCATGCTTTTTAAATGAGAGTGACTTTATTTGCATAAGTAAGCTGTACTCGAAGGGGGAGGGGGAGTTGCTTACAGGGACTGAGTCAATCAAGGGGGTTGGGTGTTCATCAACAAACACAGCAGTCACACTGTACCCTGGCCATTGATGAAGCTCGTTTTCAAAGCTTCTCTGATGCGCACCGCTTCCTGGTGTGCTCTTCTAATCTCCCTGGTGTCTGGCTGCGCGTAATCAGCGGCCAGGTGATTTGCCTCAGCCTCCCACCCCGCCATAAAGGTCTCCCCCTTACTCTCACAGAGATTGTGGAGAATACAGCAAGCAGCAATAACATAGGGGACATTGGTTTGGCTGAGGTCTGAGCGAGTCAGTAATGTGCGCCAGCGCGCCTTTAAACGGCCAAATGCACATTCCACCACCATTCTGCACTTGCTCAGCCTGTAATTGAACAGATCCTGACCACTGTCCAGGCTGCCTGTGTATGGCTTCATGAGCCATGGCATCAAGGGGTAGGCTGGGTCCCCCAGGATAACGACAGGCATTTCAACATCCCCAACTGTTATTTTCTGGTCTGGGAAGTAAGTCCCTTGCTGCAGCCGTTTAAACAGAGTAGTGCTTCTGAATACGCGAGCGTCATGAACCCTCCCTGGCCATCCCGCGTGGATGTTTGTGAAACGTCCCTTGTGATCCACCAGTGCTTGCAGCACCATTGAAAAGTACCCCTTCCGGTTTACGTACTGGGTGCCCTGATGCTGCGGTGCCAAGATAGGGATATGGGTTCCATCTATCGCCCCCCCACAGTTAGGGAATCCCATTGCAGCAAAGCCATCCACTATGGCCTGCACGTTTCCCAGAGTCACAACCTTTCGTAGCAGCAGCTTAGTGATTGCTTTGGCTACTTGCATCACAGCAGCCCCCACAGTAGATTTTCCAACTCCAAATTGATTCCCGACTGACCGGTAGCTGTCTGGCATTGCAAGCTTCCACAGGGCTATCGCCACTCGCTTCTCTACTGTGAGGGCTGCTCTCATCTTGGTATTATGGCGTTTCAGGGCAGGGGCAAGCAAGTCACAAAGTTCCATGAAAGTGCCCTTACGCATGCGAAAGTTTCGCAGCCACTGGGAATCGTCCCACACCTGCAACACAATGCGGTCCCACCAGTCAGTGCTTGTTTCCCGGGCCCAAAATCGGCGTTCAATGGATAGAATCTGCCCCATTACCATCAGGATCTCCAAAGCGCCGGGGCCCGCGGTTTGAGATAATTCTGTGTCCACGTCCTCATCACTGTCATCGCCGCGCTGCCGTATCCGCCTCTTACTCGCCTCGGTTCGAAGGTCCTGGTTCAGCATATACTGCACGAGAGTGCGCGAGGTGTTTAAAACATCCACGATTGCGGTATGGAGCTGAGCAGGGTCCATGCTTGCTGTGCTATGGCGTCTGCACGGTTCACCAAGCAAAAAAGGCGCGAAACGGTTGTCTGCCGCTGTCAGGGAGGGAGGGAGGGGTGAGGCTGTACCCAGAACCACCCGCAAAAATGATTTTTGCCCCATCAGGCACTGGGATCTCAACCCGGAAATGCCAAGGGGCGGGGGAGGCTGCGGGAACTATGGGATAGCTACGGGATAGCTACCCACAGTGCAACGCTCCAGAAATCGACGCTAGCCTCGGACCATGGACGCACACCACCGATTTAATGTGTTTAGTGTGGCCGCGCACACTCGATTTTATAAAATCTGTTTTACAAAACCGGTTTATGCAAATTCGGAATAGTCCCGTAGTGTAGACGTACCCTTAAAGCCCCAGCTCTTGGAGTCATATGTCTTTAAGGTGCCACAGGACTCATTGTTGCTTTTTATATGAATATATAAGGATCTCAGCTTTCATTTAAAAAAGGAAGTTTATAGTGCTTATGGTTGCAGAGAAAAGCTGGGACACATGACCTGGAAGCACTCCAAAGGATTAGAACATAGATGGTAACTAAAAATGTATTTGTTTTTGCAATCTCCTGATTTGTAGGTTAATCTCATGATTTTGGAGAGCCTGACTCAACGTTTTTGAACACTGCATGGTGGGAATATTGCTGTAGCAAAGCCATTTAAAAATACAACTATATTTGTTGCATTACTCTACAAAAAGCCATTGGAGCTGCGTCATTATTTGCGTGTACAGGAGGTGTAGAGGGAGTGTATCTAGTTGAGTATCTAGTGGGAGCAGAAATAACACCTCTGGCTGATTTGCTTGTTTAGGGCCAGAGTAAGATTAACTCAAGTAGGTGATTTGCCCAAACTCAGCCTATGACAAATAATTTTATTGAGATAGATTCCAGTAGTCGTGTAATGACTTTTATTGGGCTATTTGTTTTAAATACTTACATTGCAAAGCTATCCATGAAAGCTTTTGCCTGTTCTTCAAACATGTATGTTCATGTCTCAGCATGTTATCTTTATCTCAAGGCTCTTTGTGCTGGAATTGGTTAATTAGTTTGTCAATAGTAAATAAATATCTCTTGGTCTTAGAGTTTTGAGATAGTTTTAGTCACTTTAAGAATGAACTGACATTCCAGCCCAATAGCTTTTCCAAATACACAATATGAAAATATGGGGAAAGAGACATACATGCAGTTTATCAATATTCATGAACTGGCAAGGGCTTGATCAATTCCTGGATGTGCTGAGTGCTCTCAATTTGCATTAAATCCAATGGGAGTTGAATGTTCTCTGCACCTTCAGAAGATGCTCAGCTCTTTGTAGGATCAAGCCCTCAGTTCACTGGAAGAAACAGCTTGCAGTTTGAGAGTGCACTTGTATGGTTATATGGACATATCACTCCTATTTGCTCGAAAATTCCACTAGCCTATGACTAAAAGGCTCAAGACACATATGACCAGCTCCTGCACCATTGAATCAATGGGAGCTTTGCCAGAGACTTCAGTGGCAGGATCAAGGCCATACTGGTTGTAATCTGCAGAAGTTTAAGAATGGATGTTCAGCTAGATTTGAGGGAGGTGAATTTTTTGGGAGGGATGCCTATTACTGTTCACGAGCTAGTCCTTCCATTTTGCTCTCTTGTTGTTTTGATGGCTGGTACACTTCTTACTGCTGCCGAAGGCCTGCTCATAAATCAACTATAATTTGTGTACTTTCACAAATATCTTTGGAAAAAAGAAGAAAAAAAATGAACTGCAAATCAGAATGCAAAAATCAGCCAGTAAACTTGTGTACAGTGAGATAAAAATCAGTGTTTCATTACTTATTTATTTATTCATTTATTTAAAAATCTTTAACCAGAAAAATTCATTAAGATGCAATATCGCATGTACAATGATGGCCTAGGGACAGGAGATGGATTAAAAAATGTAAATACTATTGGATCTAATATGCGTACCATTAACACAAATATGATATTAATGTAAAAGTTTCCTACAGTACAAACTTAGATTTAACTCTTTAAATATATGTTTTAAATAGTTAGCGTACAATTGGGTGGTAGGCTCTTGAAGATGATAGATGCAGTAAACGAGTGTCTCAAAAGAGAAAAAATGTCAGCAAAATAATTGCCTAGTGATACTTTATATCAATTAATTCATTTGTATTTAATTAAAAGGATTCGTAACAATTGGCTGTTATGTAAAAGCCCCTTAGCTCTGTAGTTTTCTCTTGAATTTTCAGAGTTTTCTTGGGCAGGATATTGTTAGTCTTTTCTGAATAATTCAACCAGGATCTATTTTCTAAACAGAAAAGCTACTTCTGTATTATTCTCTGTTCTGTGGGGAAGTACCCACAAGAGCAACCAGCCCACATCCCACCCAGCCACCAGTATGTACTACATCTGTCCAAGAGCCACCATCAGCACCCAGAACAGCTCACAACCCCCTAGCACATCCTATTTTAGTGCCCTATGATTTTTTACCATTACCTAAATCCAAAGGATTTTGCATCATTGGATGAATTGTTTGGCCATTTTTTGGGGTTAAAGAACAAAAGACATTGAGAACAGGTGATTCAGCCCTATTTTGCTAATTTACGAGCTTTATAACTCTCACATAAAAGCTTATAGCTCCCCGCATGTCTAAACAAGTATTTAATAATACAGTGGTAGGTGCAGTTGTAGAAGTGGATAGGTGGGGAAATGTTTATTGTCTCTGTGCTGGCCATGACCTACACGCTCAGTTTACAGGTGAAACAGTGTTTTTCCTAACTGCCATGGGCACTCCTGCCTAATGGTTAGAGTCAGAAGCCTGGAACTGGAGCCATGGTCAAAGCCGGGGTTAGAGTCAGGTGCCACACCAAAGGTCAGAGCTGGAAATCGAGCCACGAGTCAAGCCAGAGTCAGTGTCAGTGGTGTCAGAGGAGCTGGGACCTGGAGGGAGGCAGGAAAGCAGGAATAGATGAGGGTCTGGGTTAAGGACAGGAAATAGAAACAGGCTGGGAGGCAGATTCCAGGAACAGGCGAAAGAGCAGGGCTCAGGAGACAGGCAAGTAGGCAAAGCCTGTAATAAATGCCAATCAGGGATTCACCTACCTGTTTAGACCAGTGGTTCTCAACCAGAGATACGGGTACCCCTGGAGGTATGCAGAGGTCTCCCAGGGGTACATCATCTCATCTAGATATTTGCCTAGTTTTACAACAGGCTACATAAAAAACACTAGCGAAGTCAGTACCAACTAAAATTTCATACAGACAACAACTTATTTATCCCTCTCTATGTACTATACATTGAAATGTAAGTACAATATTTATATTCCAATGGATTTATTTTATAATTACATGGTAAAAATGAGAACATACACAATTTTTCAGTATTTTTATGTCAGATTTTGTAAGCAAGTAGTTTTTAAGTGAGGTGAAACTTAGGGATATGCAAGACAAATCAGACTCCTGAAAGGGATACGGTAGTCTGGAAATATTGAGAGCCACTGCAATAGTGGGAGGCACAATTGCGATGCCCCTCTTCTTTCTTCCCGTTTCTTGTATAGATGCTTATCAGTACAGATAGATGGATAGATAAAGTTCTATGAAGGCATCCAGACCTGTTGGGGGCTTGACTTGGGTGAGTTCATCCTTAACCTCATCCCATAAACCCCTTCAAAAGTGACATAACTGGGCTGCCTCATTCCATTCTGTGTCAGATACAAGGTAGTGGAAGTCAGCTGCATAGGATGCCTGCTGTGCCCAACACCTGTTGGCGCTTCCATGGGGCAACCTTAGCAGAGTGGATAAGATGGTTGATATTGCCCTCTGGAAGGCACCCCAGTTGGACAGAACTGGACTGTTGGCTTCCAACAGGGGAGAGGCCCAGTCCAACACCTCCCCCAGCCAGCAGGCTGGCTACCAGGCCTATCTTGGTAAGGTCAGAAGCATACATCTGTAGTTGAAGCAAGAACAAGAGGTGGCACTGATTCATGAAGCCTCAGAATTTGGAGCGACTCCATCAGAATGCTCAGGCAAAGGGATAGCAGGTTCCAGCACAGCCAAATGGGCACAGAGCACAGCATTTTCTGGGTGGAGTTGATGGATTTGCTTCTGCAACGCCTGATTCTCACTGGTCAGCTGTGTATCCCGCATCTGCAATGCTAGGTTGTTTGCCTGGAGACCGATCACCTGCCTGTGCAGTGCTGATGTCCCTTCTGGTATAGGGAACACCACTGGGTCCATTCTCGGATGGGCCACTTCAGAGCAGTCGGTAGTGGTCTGAGCAAGCTGTACATACTAGGGCGTGGGTGGACATGCCTAATGGTCAGATTTGGGAGCCTGGAACCGGTTCTGGTGGTTCCATAGTAACAGCCAGCCAGGGATTCACCTAGCTTCTAAAATAATTTCCTGTGCCTCTTCCTGGTTTAAATAGATCATCCCAGCCAATTGGTGGGGCTGGACATCTCACCCAATCTGGAGCTTCATGTATGGGGCTCTTTGTAAGATAGAGCTTTGTTGGGTCCCTTCTCCCAGGGGTTCAGTTAAGATGATGGATGCCAGCTGTGGTCTGGGGACCCAAAGGTCCAGATTCAAGAACTACAAACCCTCATCCTGTAACTGAGCCTGGGCTTTGAGGGTCAAGCTGGATTCTCTTCATTTTGCATGTCATATAGTGCAGATCATATAGTGATCTATAGAAAGAATTCAGCCCTCACTTACACCTACGCAACGTAAGTGTCTGCAGAGGGGTTGCATAGGTGAAACTGATTGGAATTTAAAAACAATTATGTTGATGATGCACCTAAGGAAACAGCATCCAAGTCTCTCCTGAAGCTGTGAAACCTCTACAGGTTTAAAAAGAATCAAAATTAGTAAAATCATATTTTTAACTAAAGTCAGCAGGTATGACTCTAACTGTACATGGGGAAATCTGATGAGTTAGGACAGAGACATTTTCACATTGCCCCTTTCTAGAGTAACCCACAATTTAAAACTGAACTGTTTGTCAAACTAAATTAAAATACATTTAGTGAGGCATTATCCATGATTGTCTTTATTGTTTGTTCACTTACTAGCTAATTCGCAAAATCTGATAATCTGCAATGGCTCTCCCAGTGCAAATTAACAAAGTTCTATACTGAAAAAAACCCCTATGTAATTAAAATGGCAACTTTCATCACATGCTGTAGTAAATATAATACCTCTGAGGCACATATGCTTCTTACAGCATAAGCATATTACAAGGAATGGGAACAAGTATTAAAAGACGCAAAATAAAATTTTTAAGTTGTTGCCTTAGATGTATGTCAGGAACTACTGTACTAACAAATGTACACATGAAAACAAACAAAACAGATGTTTTAAGAGGGCCCTAAGCTTAAGAGTACAGGGCCTTTCACTTGCAATCCATTTTGGCCAGGGATATACTCATATAGTTGTCTCCTTAATGTAAACACAAAGTGGTATGAGAATTAATGCAATTAAATGGACAAATCCTTCAAAACTCAGGTTAGCTGAGGAAAACTCACTACAAAAGATCCTTGAAGCTTCGTTGTTATAGATATAGTCAATACATTTAAAATTATTACACTAACTTGTCTTTAGCTTGCAATGACTCCCAAATGTGTTTTAGTGTCAGTGTTGTTTTGGCCTGATTCTGCTATCTCACCTGTATAAATCAGAAGTAACTCCTGCAAAGTCAGTGGAGTTGCCCTCGTGAAAACTCAAACCAGTGTGAGAGGAGAATCATTGAAACCCATGCTCTGGTTTAAATGTTCCTTGTACTATGATGCCTGGAACCAGAGAGGTAGAAATAAGTTTCAGGTGTGTCACCGTGGCTCAGGAATGAAAGCCTGACTCCAAGCTGCTTGTACATGAATCTCTAGAGTCTGAGTCTATGTCTACATTACAAGCAAGTGGTGTCATTCTCAGCTTGTGTACACATACTGGTGCTAGCTCTTATCAAGTTAGTGCAAGTATAAATAGCAGTGTAGCTGAGACAGCACTGGTAGTGGCAGCAGGGCTGACCTGTGCTGAGTACAATTACCTAAAACCTGTGGGAACATACACGGCTCAGCTGTGCCTCCATTTCTGCTACTGCGACAACATTGCTATTTATACTTGTGCTATCTCCGTTTGAGCTAGTATTTATACATGAGCAGGGGAACCACACTCTTAGCTTGTAGTGTAGATATAGAATTAGTTATATAACTCTGGTCACTCAGCATGCTTAATAAAGATCTTTTCCCTATAACTTTGCTTGACTGCTACATTGCATATAGCTAAGGAAACGTTCCTGTTTGTTTGAAGTCTCTGCTCATTCAAGCCAGTTACCTTTCCCAGTTCTAGACATATCTCCTTGCTCCTGTTGAGTGTGTTGCTCATCACAGTTTATACCTCACTCAACTCTTCATCTCCACCTCTTATTTGAGGTTTCACATTTCAGTTGGTCATCAGAACAATGTATACACATGACCCCCTTTGTTGGCTATTTTGTCTGCATAACAGTGTTGAATCCTGTCTAGACCCACTTAGCTTCCATTTGTGGAATTGCTGGCTACCATCGTTTCTCCCAGCTTTGGGTCCCCTATAGCTGGAAACTCTCTCTGACTCTGTATGGACAGCCTGTCTGATGTACCAACCATTGAAAATTAGGTTGTGGCTTCCTCTCCTGATATGGAAGGGTTAATTGATATCAGCTTCCTCTTTAGAATACCAAAGTGCCCTGCTTGTTACAGTAACCTTGAGAAAGGAACTCACTGATCTGTGGTTGAATGAGGTTCTGTGATTTTTGTGTCATTTTTCACTATCATATTTCTTTAATTAGGAATTCTAACATTTCACAATCTACGTCAAATCATCTGCTGTTCCTGACCCAAAACAGGAGTGCATTCAAGCTTGGCCTAGTAATCTAGCACAGATTATTCTTATACATTATTTTAGTATAACTGCAGACTTGAGGGAATCGTCATCCAATCTGTTGCTAATGCTGCCATTATCAGTGGTTTCCAGTCAAGCTGGAAGGGCATATCAAGTGGGGATGAGTTCTTGGTCTGGTTCTGTTGAATATCTTCATCAATGATTTAGATAATGGTACAGAAAATACACTTACAAAGTTTGGAGATGATACCAAGCTGGGAGGGGTTGCAAGTGCTTTGGAGGATAGGATTAAAATTCAAAATGATCTGGACAAACTGGAGAAATGGGAAGTAAGTAGGATGAAATTCAGTAAGAACAAATGCAAAATACTCCACTTAGGAAAGAACAATCAGTTGCACACATACAAAATGGGAAATGAGCAAACATAATTCTGGGATATATTATCAGGAGTGTTGTAAGCAAGACACAAGAAGTAATTCTTCTGCTGTACTCCATGCTGATTAGGCCTCAGCTGGAGTATTGTGTCTAGTTATGAGCACCACATTTCAGGAAAGATGTGGGCAAATTGGAGAAAGTCCAGAGAAGAGCAACAAGAATGATTAAAGATCTAGAAAACATGACCTATGGGAAGACTGAAAAAAATCAGGTTTGTTTAGTCTGGAAAAGAGAAGACTGAGACGGGCCATGATAACAGTTTTCAAGTACATAAAATGTTGTTACAAGGAGGAGGGAGAAAATTGATGTTCTTAACCTTTCAGCATAGAACAAGAAGCAATGGGCTTAAATTGCAGCAAGGGTGGTTTAGGTTGGACATTAGGAAAAACTTCCTAACTGTCAGGGTGGTTAAGCATTGGAATAAATTGCCAAGGGAGGTTGTTGAATCTCCATCATTGAAGATTTTTAAGAGCAGGTTAGACAAATACCTGTCAGGGATGGTTTAGATAATACTTAGTCCTGCCATGAGTGCTGGGGACTGGACTAGATGACCTCTTGAGGTCCCTTCCAGTCCTACGATTGTATGATTCTGTGCTGCATTTGTGACTGCAAGAAGCTAATCCTGGAGTGTATATCTGTGTACACTTCAGGTGAATTCTACTTGCACGCTCACTCCAGATGCCAATGCTCCAGAATAGTGTAATTCATGTTCTACACTCTCATTCTATCTTCTAATGCATGTGGGCAAAGGTATGCAGGGGATGTTTCTAAAACAAGGTGTCCCCTGGGATTGTGCATAGTATTAGCCAGCTACTGGGACTGGTTAAATCAAAGTAAAAAGAAAAGAAGGGAAAACTCTTATGATCCAGCCATATATAATATTAACATTTACAATAATTCTAGAGACTATTGCGTCATGATTAATGCTTGTCTTCATTAATTGTCATCCTGACAATATCCTAATGAACACATAAGCCAAATGCAACTTGATGCAGCTTTACTGAGGTTGCTTTGGGTCATTATTGTTTTCTATTTTTTATATATTTATATATAATATAATAAATATTTTGTACAGAGCTTTGTATTTCATTGTTTTATATTGACTGGCAATTTCCATAAAGCTGTTCTGGGAAAATAACTTAATATTATCTACAATTTTCTATTTACATTTTGTTGGTGAAACATTTTAGTAAACATTACTCTAGTTCTAGTTAACTATTGTACCCTTGTCACAGCTGAGGAAAGGACTTTAACTAGAGACAAAGCTTTCTCCATCTCTCTCTTTCTCTCTCCTACCTTTTGTCTTCAGCATTTGACTCTGTCACACTAGTTTGAAATAATATTTCCTGAGCACTGACCTTTTTGACACTTAAGTGGATTCAGCATCTTAATTGCTGTTAGTGTGAATCATCTAAAGCTGGTGCATAATTTCTAAGATGTATAGGAGAAATCTACAAGAGACATTCACTGTAAATAACAAAAATACAGAAATCAATAAATTCCATGAAACTTCCTGCTACTTCATTTTAAGTTGTTTTAAGAGGAGCTACATGTCTTCACAACACTTTTTGACTTTCATTTGACTGGAAATTTGTATTAAACTGTTATGAGACAATAACTTAATGCTGTAGGTTTTATGTTTCAATTGATTAACAACAGGCTTTGATATGTACCACACCTCTGTTTCTTAGACTGCATGCACTGAATGTTATTGTGCTAGATATTTTTCTGCATGGATTGGTTGGTATCACAAAATTATTTTTCCTGCACAATGGCATTTATTGTATGTAGTATCCTCATCTTAAATGCTGAGAATAATCTGAAGCTGGTTCATAATCTTTGTAATATATTTATAGCCGACCATTGCTCTATAGTATTCTAAATTTCCTGCTTATGATGCAATGGCAAAAGTCATTAAACATTAGCAGTAATAGTATTTTCACTGTAATAAAGTGTTAATTACTTCCACATGTTAATAGAGTTGGGGGGGGGAGATTTTGCTATTGTTACTGAGCCTAAAATAATTTCCATGTGATAATTTTCCAGGATATCAAAAACTGAATAATTATGCACTAATTAAGAAAGTAGAGCCTGCTCTGGAGTTAAGACTGCATTAATTTTAATGTTTTTACAGTCCTTTAATTGGGGAAAGGGCTGTAAATTGAGAGCTGACGCATTCTCCTACCATAAGCAGGCCTGCCTTTGCAATCTGCCTCCTATATACTGCAACCCAAGGTCAACACAAGTTTGCAAAATCCCTCTGCTCTTCATACGAAATGTATTGGTGGTGAAGCGTGCATCTATCACTCTGACAAGCATTTAACTCTCCAAGAGCACATGCTCTCACTTCTTAAATTATTAATTGCATTAAATACATTTTCATATTGTGGACTGTTTGCTATGTTTGCTACAAACTGTTCCCTGGTAGGGAGATGTGGTCTTCCCACAGTATGATATGGCTTGCCTTCTGTTGCTTCAGTACCAAGTGCTAGGTTTGGGGAGCTTGTTTTTGAAGGGTTTGTAAATGAAATAAGCTACAAAACTAAAGATTATTGAAAGAGATCCCATAGAAAGTATTTTTTTAACATTGGTAACTTGGCTCTGTTTTTTCCTTTTATTCTGCACCAATATATATAAGAACCATCTTTTTTTTGGTTTGCTTGTACCTTAAGACTTAGTCTGTGCAGTTTTCCTGGGTATTCTTCCTGTCACAACATTATCACAGGCAGTGGCATCATCACCATCCACTTCATTGGTGGATCCGCATCCGACGAAGTGGGCATTCACCCACGAAAGCTCATGCTGCAAAACGTCTGTTAGTCTATAAGCTGCCACAGGATTCTTTGCTGCATCCACCTCATTATCATTTGTGGGTCATTCCATTCCAAAATGGTTTTAGGGTTACAACTAAAAGAAAAATCTGACAAATGGGTCATATTATCTCCCTCTGGCATTTGAATGCATTATACAAAATACAGTTTTTATATTAACAGGCATCATGACCTTAGCCTGTAACTGCTTATTTTAGCAATGCCTGCTAGTGCTGCTGAAGTTCTGATTCTGCCAGGGTTTCTGTTGTAAGCCCTTGTAAGGTTTTGATATCTCAGCCAGGCCAAATGGACTCTCATGTTGCATATACAGTATTCAGACCCAGGTGGGGACAAGTGGAGGAGAGGAAGCAGCTCACATTACTCATTAGTGACTCTTTATTCAAGGAATGCCATTGACTGGATCCTGAGAGAGACAAGCTCAGACCAGCTCTGCTAAATGTGGGTTCAAGCTGTGAAGGAACTTCAGTATTAGGAAAATCAAAATGGCAAATAAGATATACAAGTAGGATTGGCTCTGCATGGCTCTGACATGTGCGTAGAGGACTGCTTCACTGGAGGAAAGCAAATGTGCCCTGGATGGACACTTGGAATGACCTTCTTATTTCACAGGACTAAACATTGTTTGGAACATATTTTGGTGGTGAGACACTTGGGAAGAGGCATCATGCTCAACCTCTGGAACATGGTGCATTTCACATCTCTTTAAAGCAACCTGCAAAGAGACAGACTTTGGGTGGTGGTCACGTATTCAGGAGAAAGTTGCAGGAAATGTATTTGCAACATAGACCATTTGATGATATGGATGGTGGAGCAGGTTAAAAGAGCAGAACTACTAGAAGACTTTTCCCAACCCAATATAACAAAACTTTCAGCAAATTTGGGCATCGAGATTTCAGATTTTTTTTTGAGGGTTTCCTGCTCTTAGATTTGAGATTCAAACTTCAAGCAAATCTGCTTTTTGTTCAGTCTCCTCATTTCAGTCTGTCCCTTATAGAAAGTACTGTAGAAAACTATAACCTTTCTATAGAATTTTTTAAAAGTATCCTATTGATTCAATTTGCTGTAGAATAGTTGTATAAATCTATAGCAAGTTTATCATTTTCTAAAAAGATATTTAGAGTACTTTACATAGGAATCTATTACATTTCTGTAGAACCCTACTGTATAATTCCTGTCACACACTATAGGATTTTTCCATTACAGGAACCATCTGTGTTGTCAGCACTGTCATGCACTCCCCACCTCCACTAGAACTTTCTTGTATGTCCCCCTGGAAGCTTGGGCAGACTCCGGCTCTGCACTAACTATGGCTTCATTTTAATTACCTTGAAATTTCAGCCTGCATGCATCACTGGATACCTGTATTTTAACAGCAGTACTGTAGTTGAGATTAACATGCTGTGTCAAGTCAAAGATCCACTTATATGTATCTTTATAGTATATAGATCATCAACTATCTGTTCAATAACATTTCAACAATAAAGACCAACATAGTGCTGTGCATTCAAAGGTGTTTCAATATAGGAAATCCCAGGCACTTTTAGTGATATTTCAAAGGTGGTTTTAAGATTAATCTAAGTGCATCAGTGCATGTTGACACACTTCACGCTGAAGCAATACGAAGCACAATAGCATAGGCTGAAATCAAACTACTTCAAAGGCTCTTTTGATTTCTAAGAATGAAGAAATTAAATTAAAACCCCATGAGATCCTGATTAGCACATGGAATTCAAATGCAAAGTTTTACTTTGTCCCTCACCCTGTTGTGTGTTAGTATTGGAGTGGGTCTCCAATCATTGCATGGTGTGCTTTGCACACTATGTATTATACAGTTGGGTACAGCACAGTGGGAAAAGTTAAGGATGGAAAGACAGCTTGATCCTTCAATTTTGTTGCTGTTTTTAAGTGTAAAGCAGATTCCCAATGTCATATTAATGTACTGAAGGTACATGCATTTGTGTGAGTACAGGGTTTCTGGATTTTAACTACTGTAAAGTTACCATTTCTTCATGAGATACTCATTTCCCTTTTTAACAAGTGTTGCTTTCACTGTGCTTTGTTTCAACAGTAAAAGTGTCAGAAGTCATATTTCTCCAGGATTGGAGCATATTATATATTTTTGCCCTGTACAACATCTATGCAGTGATCAGCATTCTGCTGATTAGAAGAAAAAGAGAGTAGAAAAGTTACCAAAGACAAATTATGTAAAGGCTAGTAGAGACATTTTTCACCCAAGAGTTTTTTCTTCTGTTCCAATTTCTCTATTACCATTGCATTAATTAGAAATTTAGGTAAATGACGTAAGTGCCCTAATTTTTTATTTCTGCCAGGAGAACAATTAGGCCATTAGAAGTAACAAATGGTCTGGATGCATGTTGCCTGTTGAAAATTTCAAGCTGCATTATTTCTGACAAGAAAAAAACAAATAATAGTTGTTTTGGCCAATTTTTACCATAAGCGATGTCAGCTTTAGCAGATGCAGCATACCACTGGCTTTTTTTCCCTATTGTCATGCCTCATTAAAGTATGCTGACTCTTGTGGATTCCCATTTCCTTTAGGTAAATAGTTATTTACATGAAAGGCAATATTTTTCTTGGGTGACAATTTCTAATTGTTCAGGCAACCAAGGGTGATATATTAACCACTCAGAATAAAGCTTCACCTATGAAATAAATTACTTTAAATTAACTATCCTTTCAAAAGAAAGGCAAAATATCAAAATGGACAAATTAGACCCCTCTTAGTCACATATGGTAAGTGTTTTAAGCATGTCCCCACTGGTACTTACTCCAGAGAACAATTCTTCATGATGGAGTGGAAGACGTCTTTGCTCATTTGGGGGTCCTTTTAATGCCAGTGTTTGCCAACATTGTACTCAGAAGGGCTAATTCTGTGGCTGAGCACTGTGCATTCTGCTCATTATTTGGGGCTTCAATAACACCAGATCCGTTGCCTTTCACTTTAACCCTTTCTTTGCAGTAGATACTGAAATGCAATGGCTAGAAAAATTCAGTGCTTCAAAGACATTTTTTAAAAAACGATTAAAGTGAAAACTATGAATCTTTACTGCTCATCAAAATGTAGCAATAACTTTTTGAAACAGTAAGTGTAAATAAATCAGCGCATTGCAAATATAAAGATAATTACAGCTGGCTAAACTGATAGAGTTTTGTGTCTTCAGTTCATATTTCAAAGCATATAACTAAAGTTAATGGGCCTGATTCTGCTTTCATTTACCTGTGTAAATCAGGAGTAACTCTATCAAGCATTCTTAAAGCTACAATACCCACCTGCTGAAGTGAAGAAACAGATTGACAGAGCCATTAGAATACCTAGAAGTCACCTATTCCAGGACAGGACCAACAACAAAAGTAACAGAACACTACTAGCCGTCACCTCCAGCCCCTAACTAAAACCTCTCCAGCGCCTCATCAAGGATCTACAACCTATCCTGAAGGCCGATCCCTCACTCTCACAGATCTTGGGAGACAGGTCAGTCCTCGCTTACAGACAGCCCCCCCACCTGAAGCAAATATTCACTAGCAACCACACACCACACAACAAAAACACTAACCGAGGAACCTATCCTTGCAGCAAAGCCCGTTGCCATCTCTGTCCACATATCTTTTCAAGGGACACCCTCATAGGACCTAGTCACATCAGCCATACCATCAGAGGCTTGTTCACCTGCACATCTACCAATATGATATATGCCATCATGTTCCAGCAATGCCCCTCTGCCATGTACATTGGCCAAGCCGGACAGTCTCTATGCAAAAGAATAAATGGACACAAATCAGACATCAAGAATTATAACATTAAAAAACCAGTCGGGGAACACTTCAGCCTCCCTGGTCACTAAATTACAGACCTAAAAGTCACAATTCTTCAACAAAAAATCTTCAAAACCAGACTCCAACGAGAAACTGCAGAACTGGAATTAATTTGCAAAGTAGACACCATTAAATTAGGTTTGAATAAAGACTGGGAGTGTATGGGTCATTACACAAAGTAAAAGCTATTTCCCCATGCTATTTCTCCCCTATTGTTACTCGCACCTTCTTGTCAGCTGTTTGAAATGGGCCATCCTGATTATCACTACAGAAGTTTTTTTCTCCTGCTGATAATAGCCCACCTTAATTGATTAGTCTCATTAGAGTTGGTATGGCAACACCCATTTTTTCATGTTCTCTGTGTATATATATCTTCCTACTGTATTTTCCACTGCACGCATCCGATGAAGTGGGTTTTAGCCCACGAAAGCTTATGACCAAATAAATGTGTTAGTCTCTAAGGTGCCACAAGTATTCCTCATTCTTTTTCCATTATAATCAATGGATTTACACCTGAGAGGAGACTCTGGGTAAGTCTACACAGCAAAAAAACAAAACAACTAGTGGCAGCAAGTCTCAGAGCCTGAGTCAACTAACTTGGGCTCGCAGGGCTTGTGCTGTGGGACTGAAAATATCAGTGTAGCCATTTGGGCTCAGGCTGGAACTTGGGCTCTGAAACCCACGGAGGGGAAGGGTCTCATAATCAGGCTCCAGCCCAGGCCTGAACCTCTGCACTGCTGTTTTTAGCCCCACAGAACGAGCCCAAGTCAGTTGACCCAGGCTCTGAGAGTCTCTGCTCTTTCTGTGCTGTGTAGACATACCCTCAGACCCAATACATTGAGTATTATATATATTGATATGGGATATAATTTTCAAAAGCACCTATGCCCTACTTTCAAAAGTGAAAGCAAGATTTTTAGCTGTATTTAGGTACCTAAAGATGCAGAGAGGCTCCTGGATTTTCAAAAGTACATAGGAGCTCCCTGTGGAGACTCCCAGTGGAGTCGCTTTTGAAAATGAGACTTAGGACCCTAAGTCACTTAGGCACTTTTAAAAATGTTAATTTCCCACTGAATCAGTTGTGCAGGACATTATTACAAGACTCAGACATAATAAAACATGTTTTTCCAATTTAAGTCATAGCTTGACCACAGTTCAATATCTACATTTTGGATTTAGAAACTAATAGCTTCTTAAAAGGAAGGATCCAATCAGTTTAAATTATGCTCAGTTTGTTTTTATAGTTTCCCATGACTTTTTTAGTCCACTGTAGTTTCCCTTTTCCCACACATTAAATGTCAGTATGTCAATACATTGGAATGTATTAGACTATTTAACATCATTTGAATACACTTTTGAAATGGATTATGCACAAAAGGCTAAGATGTAGTGCAGCCATTTAAAAAAATACCAATTTAGATTAGGCTTTTTTGTTCTGTTTGTATGGGAACAATTTAATTAACATTTCTTTGGTGCTAATATTTACTGTACAAGACTAATGCAAATAGAATGATCAGTAAAATAGGTGTAGCTTTAAACACATGTTCTTACTTTCTGTTTAATTATGTTGATTAGGTTTAAACTCCAATTTAGCATCACCTTGCTTGTCTTAATATGAAGTTGATGAAACCATGTGGAGATCTGACCTTAATATAATAGTGGCAAACCTCATTTGGTTACCTTTAGCTAATTAAAACATACACAGTACCATTATGTCATTATTCATCTTGTTCTCTGTTTTCATTGTATCATGATATTATGCCACAAAGCAAACTTTATTGTGAGCTTGATGTCTCTTGTTTCACAATAAAACCTCATTTGATCCTTATAATTAGGAGAGGTGTTTATTTCACTGGTCTGTTATTATAACAATGATTATTACGACAATCAGTGTAAAAGTGTGTGCGTATGATTTGGTGCTAAGTTTACTATGGTACTGTGTTGGTGCATATGTGTATGGAAAAACATCAGAAGTTGTCATATAAACTGCTATCTGCCAATCATGACAGTAACGTAATAGAAGACAAAGAGTAATGTGGCACCTTATAGACTAACAGATGTATTGGAGCATAAGCTTTTGTGGGTGAATACCCACTTCATCAGATGCATGTAATGGAAATTTCCAGAGGCAGGTATAAATATGCAGGCAAGAATCAGTCTAGAGATAACGAGGTTAGTTCAATCAGGCCGTTTTCTAGCACACCTCAACTGCTAGGAGAGGGCCTCTTCCTCCCTGATTGCACTAACCTCGTTATCTCTAGACTGATCCAGACTAACACGGCTACCCCTCTGATACTTAACAGAAGACGTGGGCCTAAAGCACATTTTGTAGTTTCTCAGGATTTCTTGACAGTGGTCATCAATAATTTGTGTCTTCTTGCTTTATATACTACAGAGTGGGACACTGCATAGAAAGATAGGGATAACACTCAATAGCTGAAGGCGCTGGGATGGCTCAGGTGACTGGTGTTGGGAATGAAACAGTTCACCTTTCAAATCAGGGCCAGGTCCATAATGATTCAGAGCCACTACTGTAATATTTTGTCCCTTGTTTAAAGCAATTGATGGTACATTCCACCTGCTTATAAAACTACTTTATTCTAGCTGCAGAAACAAAACTACTGACTACAATACCCAGTGGGGCCTGACTTCTGCTCTAGGTGACAACTTGTGAGACTTTGGGCTTCTCCTTTTGGACCAGTGTTGCAGCAGTCCTTCTTGTTGATTAAAAGTTACAGTTTATTAGACAACAAAGCAAACAAAAACTGACCAAAGAGAAAAAATAAGCTACACTATGTTACCAGGCTCCATTTATCAGGACAGACATAAAGTAAAACCAGGTAGGGCCTGGATCTAGTAGCACTCTCTCCTAACCTGGCTATGGCTGGACTAAGGGCCTGATTTTTTAAGGGTATTTAGGTACCTCAAGATTCAGATAGGCACCAAGCGGAATTTTCAAAAGCATCTAGGCACTCAACTCCCATGGATTTCAATAGGTGTCAGGCATGTAGATGTGTTTGAAAATTCCATTGTAATTGCCTATCTGCATCTTTAGTTGCCTAAATACTTTTACAAATCTGGCCTAACACCTCTAAGCTCAGTCACCCCTTTATAGTCTCTCACCACACCTCTTTCTCCCACCAGCCATGATAAACAAAACAAAACAAAACAAAAAACTAGCTCTTGATGCAACAGAAGTGCCACAACTAAGTGGAACCCTGCCTCTAAAATCCCTGACTGGGTGAATTGGAGTGAAGAATGGGAGGAAAATCAAGCCATTGGTCCTTTCATTCTCTCAGGTGGGAGAGGTATGTGGATTTAGAACAGATAGGCTGGCAGGATGAGGGCATTTTAAAGCTTCTCTTTTGTCACATATTCAAATCAAGCCTTGCCTGAGACATCACTGTTAGATAAATCAGGCCTTTGTAAAATTACTGGTTTGAGTCAAATTTAAAATTAGTTTTCTATCATCATATTCATGCAAAGTAATCATAGTATCATAGAAGATTAGGGTTATAAGAGACCTCAGGAGGTCATCTAGTCCAACCCCCTGCTCAAAGCAGGACCAACCACAACTAAATCATTCCAGCCAGAGCTTTGTCAAGCCGGGCCTTAAAAACCTCTAAGGATGGCGATTCCACCACCAATTGTGTGTGGTGTGTGAGTGCATGACCCAGCTGGGAAGGATGTGGCCAGATCTTCATTTGACATATTTAATTGTCTCCCTGCCACGGTTGTGGCTAGGGATTTAGTTCAGTCTTGACAGTAATAGTGCAGTGATATACTTTTTTCTGTCTTGTTTAACTCTTAGGCCTGCTATACACTTGGGGGTGGGGGGGGCGGTGTTGATCTAAGTTACGCAACTTCAGCTATGTGAAGTCGACGTACTTAGATCTACTTACTGCGGTGTCTTCACTGCGGTAGGTCAACTGCTGACACTCTCCTGTTGACTCCACCTATGCTTCTTGCTCCGGTGGAGTACCAGAGTCGACAGGAGAGCACTCAGCAGTCGATTATCATGTCTTCACTAAACGCGATAAATCAACCCCCGCTTGATCAATCACTCCAGAGGCAAGTGTAGACATGCCCTTAGTGTGAAACTGTGGTCTGGGGTTTTGGAGATTGCTTATTGGGATACTGTGTTGCTGTGAAGCACTATGGCCCAGATTTCTAAAGGTATTTAGGTGTTGCACTGTTCCGCATTTCAAGACCTAAGAGATTCAGATGGCTAAGCACCATTTTCAAAAGTGAATTTGATATGTAAGATCCCAAGTCCTATTATACTGAAATTTTTCATATATCTCCTTGTGCTTACATACCACAATTAAGACACCTTAGAAATACATATATTGAATATGTAGGTTTCCAGTTTTGTCACCAGTCAGCATTAACCAGACTCACAGTTACAGGTAACTCTGTGATTGTGACTTGGTGTACAGCACACTCCTAGTTAGACAGGGTGCAGTTGATTTGTTGTAATAGTCTTGTGTCATGGCTGTAGCTGGGATCTCAGGACAGTCACATCATTATCTGTACCATGAGTGAGTGTGGAAGGAAGGGTCTTATTGGGAGTGCAGGGCTGAGCACGATGGTTGACAGCAAAGTAACACTAAGGACTTGTATTCACAACCGTGCTACATTGGCACAGCTGTATTGATGCAGCTGCACCAATGTAGCACGTCTGGTGAAGATGTGCTGTGTCAGCAGGAGAGTGTCTTCTGATGACATAGCACAGTGCAGAGACCACTTTAAGTGTTTTTTTTTCATACTCCTAAATGACATAAGTTACATCGACCTCAGCAGTAGTGTAGACAAGCCCTAAGAGAGAGTGAATGTCCTTGGGGAATCTTGTGAAGAAACAGGCCTTTGGAGTGGGGTAGCTACTAAAAGAGAAGAGGCTCTTCAGAGAACAGCAAAAGCAAGAGGAACAGATAGTAGGAGGAAGATTAAAATTAAACAGATGAATAAATGGTCACTGTCATTCCTAGATGTGATATAGCAGAACATCTCCACAGGAGCTATTACAGTGATAGCCAGGTAGATACAGTAATATTGTGTGGGAGAAGAGTTAGCTTGGCTGGAATGCTGATACACTTAAGAGCAGGAGCTGAGTTAATTCACTTAGCTCATAAGTGAGCTACTATTATGGTTCCCCAACCACCAATAAACCCTTGTGGATAGCACAAAACAAGGTCTAGAAAGGGCAAGTGAGGTATCCAGCATTGCAGGGTGGAGGGAATGTGAGATATGGGGTAGAAGTGACAGAAATAGATTATCTGAGAATGGGGGCAGTGGGTTGAGAAAAAACAGGTTGGTATCCACTGGAGTTTTCCTCTTTAAGGAAAGGAAAGGAGACAGACACAGTGATAGAATTACAGCTATCATAATGTCCCAGAAGTTCAACTCTAGGGAGCAGTACCAACATTCTAGCACTAGTGAGTGAAAGAGCTTAAATGTTTGTACTGCCACCTTCTGTCCCACTCCCACCAACACACTACACAGAAATAGATATTGTATGAGATTTTTTATTATTATTTAAGTTAAATTGACATTAGGAACTTGTTTGCTGTGTTGCTGGAGCTGAGTTGGTCCCAGGATACTAGAGACAATTGGGCCTCTTCAAGGCGCCTCATGTTGGGAACATCAAAATCATTAGTAACCTTTGAACATATAGGCCAATGATTACTTTAATCCTAATGCAGTGCTGTGTGTAGATGATGCAGTCCGGGGATGCCATCAGAGATTGGACTCATCCTGAAGTTCAAATCCAAATCTAGATGTGGTTCTGAACTTCTGCAAAGTTCCATGAGCTTTGGATCCAGAATTCTTGTCCAGACTTATCTCTTATTGATGTGTGGCTTTTCTATAGCTAAGTGATCATGCAACCTGTTAAACCAAACTTTTACAATCTAATATCAGCACCCGCAAAATCAAGGTTCCCGACCAGTCAGGGATGCTGTTACTATGGGGCTCTAGGAAGTGCAGGCACCCCATTAAACTTATTATCGTGATCACTTTCCAAGCGGAGGTATAAACCGCCTCCATTAGTCCCAGTACACTGTTACTTCTGGAACATAATGATGACAAGTAAATGCCAAAATTTTTAATTAATTTGCCGCTATTAATGTTGGCAGAATCATTCAGTTGGCTTGCCTTTTGTAATTGGATGCCGTGGCTTATTTGTCAAGGTGGTGGGTGAGCAGTCACAGTGGACTCCATGATTTTTAAAGAAGACCACTCCTGTAAGTAGGGGAACCCTGCAATGCTATTCTCTCTTTCCCTGACCAGCAGTGCCTGGATAGGCTCCCCAGTTGAGTTTCCCACCTCTGTCAATGAGAGGCAGAAAGGAGAAATAAAAAGGAGCACCTACTAGGATTCTGCAACCCTATTATTATCCAGGAAGGGAATGTGGGGGAAGAAAACCCACCACTGGGCTTTCCTGCTTCATGCCTAGGAGCAGAATTGGAAAAGAAGGTTTGTTCAGGTTTTTTTGCCTGTAGTTTTAACCTCTTTAGAAGTCAGGATTCTTCCCCCTTGCATCTTCATACTGCTTCCTTTGGTAACTGTATCCATCCATCTCTGTGAAGCACAACAGTAAACAAGGGAGGACAGCTAGGAGGGAAGGCAAGAAAATATCAAGGTAGTTGGTGCAGATATGCTCAGAGAAGACCACCGGGTGAGGAGAAGAGGGTCTACTATTGCATATAGACACACTACAGGCTTGGGCAGGGGAAAGAAGAGGATTCGATGCCTAAGATTCTTGGGCTTGTACTAAGGTAATGGTGGAGCCCAGGATAATGAGGGCAAAGGGTGGGGAAAAACAGGAGTTGCAGCAGGTGGAGATGGAGAAATTAAGAGGACATCTCCCTCTAAAATTTCAGAATGCTCCTATTCTACTACAAGGTTGCCTGAGTCCTGTTCAGAGGGTCTACATGTATAAAAGGGCAATTCAGTTTTCATGCCCATTCAGATCTTGGCCTCTCTCCTGAGACCTCCAATAGATGGCATATATATATTTTTTTAATGTGGACATCTGCCCACTAGAAACTGGATTAAGACCAACAATTCATTTAACACAAGGTACTGAACAGCCACGAGTTATTGTAATTACAACTTCCGGCCACTATCTATCTGGGCTGTATTCCAACCCATGACCTGGAGGTGAAAGGCTCAACATTTCATTACCAGTTGCCATTCAATTCCCTATATTAAATAATTAAAACCCTTCTGAATTTTTATTTTGATGGTAATTTGATGCCTTATGGTAAATTTACACTGAGTACTTAGTCTGGATAAGAAATATCTACAGAATATTTATTTCTTGAGAACTTATTTCATAAGTAATTGCATCTTACTTTTAAAAAAACTTATTTAAAAATAATTAAAAACATCATTTTACTTTTGATCATTTGGGGATTAAAAACTATATTTAATCATGCAATGGATTTTTATTATTTTTCTTCTTGCATTATAGCCAGTATACAGTGGCTTTATCTCCTCTTTGTACTTGCAATAACATATTATTTGAACATGAATCACTTTAATGGATTGAAACATAAGCATGTGAATTGAAAAATAGATACATTAGTCAAATCAATAAATAAATATGAAAATATATTTCTACTATGAAAAACCATCTTGGCTACTGTGTCCTCCAACTTGGACAGAGAAAGCTGAAATATATAGCTGTAAAATATTGCTTGCCATGTCAACTAGCCAGTGCCTGCAGCCTAAAAGGAATTTTGAGCACTGGGTAAGTAGTATTTCATCAACAAAATCATAAAATAAAGACATTAAAATGAAGGAATGATTGAGTGCTGCAGGACGTTTGTAAAATCACCCTTCAGTGTGGGGCTGGAGTAGTTTAGTATTAGACATTGCATAGTTTTCATATAAATTTGCTTACAAATAGCATGCCTTAACAAGCAATATTGCCAGACTGCCCCTGTAGCGAATATTTTTTCACCACTGTTGCTAAACAAACTCTGCTCGTGTATTGTACAACGTAACTACATTAGGTATAAATAATACAATTTTAATATGAAAAAAGAGAGAGAAAACAGAATAGACCTCCACACAGAATGTTCAGCTTTGTTAATGAACTAATATAGATTCTGAGTTATTTAAAGGCCTTTTTCATATGTTTGACTTCAATATCCATTTTGGACATTTGGGGCCAAATTCTGCTCTTTCTTACACAGATGTAAATCCAAAGCAACTCACTCCATTTATATAATTGGAACCGGTCTGGATTTATATGAGCATAACAGTGAGTAGAATTTAGCCTTTTCATTTATAATTGTCAATCTATTATTTTAATTTAACTTTACCTAAATATTTAACTATGTAAGCCAGTAAATGACCTTTATGGACTGCAGACCGTTACTTGTAGTGCAGTAAAACATATCTGTTAATTGTTCATCTTTATACATAACAGAATAAACATACTCCTGTGCTTACTTAGCTGACATACAATTCAGAAAATAGGCGAGTTCAATTTCCTTTCATGTTGCTAATTAGCTATTTAAGATAATGACAAAAATACATACTGTACCAAAGTTTATTTGCATATTTTTCTACCTTGACATATTATGCAAGCATTAATTTGTCAATTTGCATATGACAAGAATGTCTGACATTTTACTGCAAATCACTTCAAATGCAGGCATAAAGTAATGCTAATCAATGTATGATATGTTTTAGGTATTTTTTGGGCTACATTGTTACTTTTTGACTGATATTCAGTTTTACATTTTGCAAGTGAACTAGACTTTGTACATAGCCATCCAGAATACCCCTGCTGAAGTGTCTTTGATGTGAAATTTGAATTATGAGCCTGCTTAGAACTCCGGGTGATCTGAAATGGCTTGAAACTTCAGAGTAAAAAAGTGATCATGAATTAGAAGCAACAATTTTTCTGGTGGTGTTACATCAACAAATGCAAAGTATTCACCAGTACAGCAATTAAGAAATAGCATAGCAAGGTAGAATTCTGTAAATGAGCCAAGCTTTACTTAAAATATCCGGGTAAAGATATGACCAATTGAAATGAACTTGATATTCCCACAATATACCTTTATCTTCACATGCTATGTACATTTAAATCAAATATATCACCTCTGTAGAGGCCCAGTTCTGCAAGTGCTGAGATCTACCAGAGAGATGCTGAGCACTCTCAACTCCCAGTAACTGGAGTGGTAGTTGAGGAAACCTCAAGTATTGGGCTCTAAACTAAAATTAATATGGCCTGCCGAATTTCTTAAAATAGTGACAAGTATCAGAGGGGTAGCCGTGTTAGTCTGGATCTCCATAAGGTGCCACAGGACTCTTTCCTGCTTAAAATAGTGACTTTTCAAATTACTGTACTACTTTATTGTATTGCTAACAGTGTTCGCTGCTAACAGTAGCCAGACAACTTTAAGGCTAATGTACAGCCTGGAATCATTTCCTAATGTATACTTACAGCTTATATGTATACGTAAGTCATTTCTTTCATTAAAGGATCTAGGTAATGTGATCAGACTGTGGGGTGTTTTTTTTTAATGCATCAAACTGTTTATTTTACAAATGCTGGAATTATTCTTTCCCCAAAATCTAGAGGTCATTTATTACACAAAGCACCTTGCGTTTACAGAAAAGGAAGACAGCAGCTTTAGCTGTATTTCTTGTGTCTGCTTCCTCATTCCCTGAGTGTGAAAACTTTATTGCTCATTATCTACTGGGCTGTGATGAAGTGACAGATGATTTATTGGGAGCCAAAAACTGAGTTTCAATGGTGAACATTTTTATCCTTTTGTGTTGCAGCCTGCCAACCCCTTCTAACTGCTGAGGCAACAAATAAAGAAAACTCGCTGCTGGAGGGCCCTGTGACTATCACTCATAAATGTCCACATTTCAGATCCCACTCTGTTTCTAATTTGATTCAATTCCCTTTTGTTGCTTAAAAATTCAATTTGTTTAATTGAGCTGTTTGACAGTAAAATCAGAATTCCATGCATTTTAACCATTCATATTAAATTTCCCTCTGCATAGTACTTTTATTAATGTGCTTTAAAAGAGGTCACTTTAATTTAAATTTGGTGACCTTACAAGCTTATAAAAAGATCTATATGCTATCCTTCTCAAACTGAAATTAAATTGAATAAATGTAAGCTAATGTTACAATGGATATTTCTTACCAGGATTTTGAGTTCTGTAGAAATGAAAACTGCTATAAAAAGGTGTGAAGAAAAGTATGCATTTCTCATCTTGGTGTTTAATGGTCAAAAACAATATTGTGATGGTAAATATAATGTCTTATCATGTGCCATATAAACCATTAAAATTCCTGTACGTTTTAGCACTTAAGTTATAAGGATACATGTGTTATTGCATAGCATTGTATAACAAATTACATTGTCTCTCTTTTTTGCTTGCTTGCTTTCTTATGTGGGGGGGGGAGGGTTACATAGTTATTGACATTTAAATAGCTGAACATCTTTTCCTTTAGGATTAATAAGAAACATGGAAACCAGTGTAAGACTTTAAGATTTACTAAACTTTAATCTGTAAAATTTAATAGCAATATCCAAGTCATTATGTGTATATAGGATGCTGTATAGCTTTACAAACACTTTTAAGTAATGAATTATGTTACAAGAATGGGTTTGCTGTGTATCATTATGTCCAGGTAAATGCCAGGATGATGACATAATTGGTAGTTGGGAGTAAAATACAACCTCTGTAAAATGTTACTAAGGTAAATGTAGCAGGATTGTAATTCATTATACATAAACATGACTACTAGTTATTTATCATTGTATGAAAAGTAGAATAATCTGATCTTGCAGTCCTTCCCCATTTCTCCATTACTTTATTGAAAATTGTAAAAGTGCTCTAGTTAGTAGGTTTCCTAATTTATTTTTCCATAATGATTTACCAGTACTGTACTTCTGAATTAATTTTAGGTTACCCTCTGAGTACTCTGAGCTAGTATTCCTGAAATACAAAGTCCTAAAAACTAGCCTCATTAAGAGTGATATCCTGCCAGCTTCAGACACTGACAAATTTATGACATTGGATTAAAGGTCATATGGGCTCTTCAGCTATTAAAATAGCCCCATTTCATAATACCTGGAACCGTAAGGAAATACATTTTTGCACACAGAGATGCCTGTTATGTTAGTTTCTGCTAAAGACATACAGTAATAGTTTGAAAGCAACAAAAGCCTATTTTGTACCTGTTCAGCTTCCAAGTGTGTTAGCCTTAGGCTACTGTTTAACTTTTAACCCTCTTGTTCACACAGCGTACATGCATAAAACTACAATGTAACACATAATGAAGCAAAGCTTGCAACGTTTGTTTTATACTGTTTTCTATAGGACATGATTCTCTCTGTTTCTGAAAAAAAAATTAGAAAACAAAACAAATATGAAGAACATTTTTTTCTATGAAATGAGTGATTATGTTGTTTTCAGACACCTTTCATGGCAGATCTGCTATGCTTTCTATACATTAACAGAGCATTTAACTAAGAGAAATAATTCAGCACAAGATGACTTTGAAGAAGAATTTCTTTTGCAATTCTTTTTCTATGTCTGATTTTAAAATATTTTATCAAACTTCCACTATATATGCCAGCCACTCTCTTGTCAGGTTTAGGATGAACCACAGTATAACTGTGAGATATTTCTTTTCCTCATAACAATCTTGAGCCATAGAGAATGATGAATTATTTGTACTATCACAAGGAAATGCCCCTCTTCTGCACTTAAACCCAGCAAAATTACATACCAATTGTGACAGAGAAAACATCTGATGTGACAGCTGCATAGCACATGGAGATCCATTGGTCCATTGGTTAACCAGCAGTTTTTAATGGTACTAGAGAATATGTAGCAGAACTGTTCTGAATTAGAAATGGGTCTGTGTTCTCACTAATAGGACAAATCTTTACCAGCAGATGAGGATTCCAACTGCAATGCTTCCAAATTTTAAAACTAAAGAAGGAGGAGGATGTGGAAAAATTCACCAGAATTCAGAACACAAATAGGAAATCTTGTAGATGAGTTGGTTATAGGGTTCATAGTGATGATTCAGCCTTTAAGGTCTTATGTGATTGGTGGAGGAAATAGAAAATGATTAACTTGTCTAATCTTATTCATTTTCCCTATAACCTGCTTGATTTTACTTATTCCACTCTCCCTAAATCCCACACTGTGTTTTAGATGTGCTGCTGCGCTGCAAAAAGAAAGTACATAGAGACACTGAAGGATTTCATAAACTTTATGTGCATTTTCTCCTTTCTTAGCTATAGCCTTGATGTATACAATTTTCAAAACACCTAAGTGACTTAGGAGTCCCATTTCCTTTCAATGAGACTGTGGCTCCTGAATGCCTATGTCACAATTGAAGATGGAGCTTAGGCTCCTAAGTCACCTGTGCACTTTTGAAAATGTGACCCATCATTCCTACCCTCATTGCTATGACTCATTACATGCTGCGGTAAAGTCAAAACACAGTTTTATTAGCTAGCTAAAATCTAGGGAGGAGCATGCTCCTTTCCACTACTGCAGCAAAATATTCAAAGGAAACTAGAAATCTCCCCAAGACTGAAAATAACAATTCAAAGGCCCCAGAATCCCACAGCCTCTCTAGTGAGCTAAAGACCTGGCCAACTGCAATAATAATAATGATAAATAACCATCATTTATTTTTATTCATGCCCATATCATTTAGGACCTCATAGTGCTCTACAATAAAATCAAAGAAACATTAACTTGAAGTAAACAAATGACAAAACAAACATTAGCAGATGGGCAAATCAACAACAAAAATAAACAAATCAGCAGGTCAGAGAGGATCTAATGCAAAAGCGAACAAATGTGTTTGAAGCTGGTACTTAAACACAGACGACAATGAGGCTAGACAAAAATTAAAAAGCTGCTCATTCCACAGTAGCAAAGCAAATGCATGGAACACTGTAAGACCCATGAACCCAAGATAATATTTGGATACCATTAACAAGTTGGTATCCTGTGATCTAAGCTTGCAGTTTAGAGCAATGTGTATTAAGCGATGGCCTCTAAAAATAAGGAGGTGCCAAACCGTGAAGGGCCTTAAAGACAGTGGGATCTGAATGTAGCCAAAACTTGATGGCAGATGCAGTGCATTTCAGACTGAGATAAGCAGTGGTAGGCTGAAAAAGTTGGAACTATAGCTGTGCTATTTTGAGCTGCCCTCTGTATTCACCATACTTTCATTTTTAGGTATAAAAATAGCTTTTAGTTATAAGGAAAGTCCCCGAAGCAGAGACTTGCACTTGTGCAATTATGTATAAACTGCAGTGTGCATAAGTTACTGTGTCAATGTAAAACAGAACCAGGATCCACTTATAATTGTGTAGAGAATATTATTATTACTGAATTGTATTATAGTAGTGCCTGAAGGTCCCAAATGAGATCAGGGCCTTGTGCTAGGCACAGTTCAAGTACATAGCAAGAGAGACATTCCCTGCCATGAGATTATGGGAGCATATTTTAATAATCTCACTTAAAGAATACCCAATTGCAATTCTGCAGCCCTCCTTTATAGGAATAACCCCTGTAGAGGACTGTAAGGCAGTGTACGAGTTTGGTCCTCCTCAACCATAATGCACTCTGGCCAGTGATGCCCATAGAGTCTTCCCCTGTTGAGCCAAACTTTTTGTTTTGTTTTTTTAGTTAAATCTCAGGAGCAGATTTTGGAGTCAACTCAGGGAAGTCCTCTCAGATGGGGAGTGATCAGGTAGAACTGAGCCTTATTAGGCTCAGAGCCTTAAAAAGAGTAGACATCACTCAGGGGAGAAATGGGGTCTGCTGTCCAGGTGTTAGAACAGGCGACACTAGAGACTGATGAGCTGCCCTATTTCTGTTATTTTATTTTTTGTTTTAAAAGGGTTTGGTGTTTGTTTTTGGTGACTGAAGATCAAGTCATAGAAAGGGAATGTGGCCAGAAACTGAATTGATTTGGGTTGTTTTATGTTCTTTTATTTGCACATGATCTCTGTAAAAATAAGCTTGAAATTTCAGAGAGGTTTTTCTGCTTAACCGAAGCGTTCCGTGAAGGTTTTGTCTAGCTACATGGACCTTGACCCTGCCATGGAGGTTGCAATATTATCAAATGGAAATAAACAGAATTATTATGTTATGTTAATGTTGAGAAGTCAAGCTCTCAGAATTCAAAGTCAGAACATTCCAAAAGTTATGTTTTCTGCCCTACTTTTAACTTGGCCATATTCCTGTATAATTTCTGTCATTTAAACCGCCCCCCTACCCCAAAAACAAAAAAATCACCCAACCAACAACAACACAAAAACCTGTAACTGAATAAGACAAAACAGGAAATGCTGTATGTGTGCAACATGGCTAAATTGAAGTTGTAATCTCAACATTTGGAATTTCTTGATTTTTGAGTCTTGAGTTTCTCACCCTTAATTGTACTACTGCACTTAAATTCCATGTCGTCTTTAAAAAAGAAAGTGGGGGAGAAAAGGAAAGTTAAAAATGCATTGATAATTTTTGCAGTGCATTTTTAATTGTCTTTTCTTAAATGGAAGTGGCCATAGGCAGCAGGTATAATAGGCGGGAGGAGGCTAAGCCTCCTCTGGTGCAGCCACTGCCACCTTGCCACTGGATGCCTGGGCCATGGTGGCACTTCTGCTCTGCTCCTTCCCTGAGGCCCCACTGCCTGCCACTGCGTGGCTGAGTCCTTCCTCTCCTCAACTCCAGCCCCCCCTCTTTGGAGGTTCCCATCGCTCACCACATACCTCCTCTCCTCCGCCCCCCCCAAACCTTCAAGCATCCCCCGCAACCTGCCCACCATGCCCCTGTGGGCGGTGAGAACCTTGTTGGGGTGGGGGTGTGTGGAGGAGAGGAGGGATGCAGGGAATGGCAGGCGGTGGGGGGGGTTGTAGGGGAGGTGGGTGGAGAAGAGGAGGGACAGGGAGAGTATGAGTGGTGGGGGCCTCGGAGGAAGTGGGTTGCGGAGGAGAGGAGGGATGTGGCAGTGGTGGGGGCCTCGGAGGAAGTGGGTTGTGGCGGAGAGGAGGGATGTGGCAGTGGTGGGGGCCTTGCAGGGGATGGGTGGAGGAGAGGAGGAATATGGCGAGTGGCTGTGGGGGGCCGAGCAGGGAGGGGGACTGGGGTGAAGCAGGGGGGAAATGTGGGTGGAACCATGGGCAAAAGTGGTGGGGCTGTGGGTGGAAAAGATGGGACAGGGAGCTAACCTCCCCCAGGGGAAGCTTCACCCGCCGTCCAGGATGTCCTTAACTAAAACACTATTCAGCAGCCTAAACTCAGGAAACCAGATTCTCAGCTGATCTAAATTGTCAAATCACTGTTGACTTCAGTGGAGCGATAAGAAGTTACAGCAGCTGAGGATCTGGCCCAGAAAGTCTTAATCGAGGCATATTGTTCATATGTCTACAGATTATAAAATAGAAGGGACCATTGTGATCATCTAGTCGGACCTCCTGCATAACACAGGCCATAGCTCTTTGCTGAATTAATTCCTGTTTCAAGTCCTTTCTTTATCAAGGACTTATCTATTTTAGATTTAGCTTCAACTAATTTTCTATTATAAAACAGGAAAAAATTGAATTAGAACATGTAGGAAAAAGTGGGTTTTATTCATATTATCTTTATCTTTATTATTTATTATTTGAATTACAGTCACTCCATGGGACTCCAGTCAGGACTCAGGGTCCCATTGTGTTATGCCCTATACAAATACTTAATAAAGAAAATGTCTGTCTGTTGTAAGTTCTTCAGAACAGGGACTGAGGAAGTAACACGGTAACAGTGAAACAATACTGATCAGTATAAGTAGTAGCAGCTGCATGACAGTGGTTGAATTATTTGTAGGCACTTTAGCAGAGGAAAGTTTTAAGGAGGGATCTGAAGAATTGAAGTGAGAAGGCTTTATGGATGTTTAATGGTCTCCTTTCATGGAAAGGGGGTGGCATGGAAGTAAACTGTACAGTAGCTGAACTCATTTTGCTCCCACTTACAACCAACCAACCAATCCCAACATTAGGATCAGGGGCGGCTCCAGGCCCCAGCACGCCAAGCGCGTGCTTGGGGCGGCATGCCGTGGGGGGTGCTCTGCCGGTCGCCGGGAGGGCGGCAGGTGGCTCCAGTGGACCTCCCGCAGGCCTGCCTGTGGAGGGTCCACTGGTCCCATGGCTTCGGTGGAGCATCCGCAGGCACGTCTGCAGGAGGTCCACCGGAGCCGCGGGACCGGCCACCAGCAGAGCGCCCCCCGTGGCGTGCCGCCGTGCTTGGGGCGGCGAAATTGCTAGAGCCGCCCCTGATTAGGATGAGACCAAGAACTGACAATTACCACAAATAGTTTTTTTGCTTTCGTTATGAGCAGGTGAAAAATTGAATTCCAGCTTCTGTGTTTTTCCCCAACCTTAATTACAGTGGTTACCACTGACAACCACAATAAGAAAAAAATCAGCATCAAACTTTTCTGGCTGTTCAGGAATGGATTGTGAGTTCTATGTTGAAAATACAGAGTCAGTGCCAGAACTTTATGGCTCAAAGGAAAAGAATAATTGGATATCACATGGCCAACAATGAATCTATTGTCAGCACTTTCAGATTATTTAATCCTGCAAAAGTAAATAGGTGATGATTGTCAAATGGCCAAATCTAATGCACTTTAATGCATTTTACTAACAATACAACATGACTTTTTCTTGAAGCTCATGACAGTAACTTTCCTTTGTGACTTTAAAACTTGTAACACAAGAAATACAGTTGGCAGACATGTTCCAGGTCATAGAGCAGGATTATATGATCAATAATGTTGAAAGCAAACTTCAGGACCAGAAATAGAATTCTAGACATAGAAATGACAGAAGGATGCCACTAAATACTCAATGCAGCAAGAGCGCTATGCTGAGAAGTCACTAAAAACCAGGCTGTGGAAGTGTTTGTATAGATAGTATCCTTCTGTATGCTTCATCTGATTTCATTCTTGTTTCTAGACTCATGGTTTCAAGTCCTGCCCCGGTAACTGCTCAGGGTGTTGCACTGTTACATATGGCATCTGTTCACCTCACACTAGCTTAGGAAAGGGCTAATGTGGCTACAAAGTCCGACTAAGTAACAAGATAAGCCCCGAGTTAGGCTTGGTAAGCAAGCACTGATTGAGGAGCAAAGCAGGAGTGTTTGGGGGCAGGGGCAGTATAAAGTGAAGAAATATGCAACCGAAAGGGGGCTGCAATATGGAAGTTTGAAGTCACTCTCTTGGCTTTGAGAGGGAAAGAAAGAAACCCAGAAGAAGAATAGAAGCCCTGGGATCCTGGCTCTGAAGGAAGGGTTTACTCAGAGGGGTGATGAAGCAGAAGCCTGATAGAGGTAGAGTAGGAAAAGGCTCAGGGAAATGGCAGCAAGTTTTGGGATGGTGTAGACCTTGACCAAGAGTCCCTGAGCTGGAACCCAGAGTAGTGGGCAAGCCTGGTTCCCCTACCAGCTGCTGGGGAAGTGACATAGCTTTGAACTGAAGGGCTGCTGGGAACAATACCTGGTCAGGCAGTTGAATGAGACTTTGATAATCCAGAAGGGGAAGGCTGAAGGACCAACCTACGAAGAGGGAGTCACAAAGACAAAACACTGCAACTCCTGCAGCGTGAGAGAAGCTGCACTGTGAGTGAGAGAAAGAAAGGGGTGCTAGACTGGGCAGAGCTATTCCCCAAGTGCAGCAACCAGGAGTCACCCCAACAGTGAGTGGAGAACCCCGTGGCAGCATTCTTGGATGTGATATTAAATGCTAGGGGGCCACCTCTCCACATTTTCAAGAATATTCATTCTGCAAGTTTTCAGGGCCTTTACTAAGTTCTTTACTAAGTACCGAGTTTCACAGGTTGACTTTAAAGTTGGATACAACTTTAACATGTTGTGAAGATTTTATCCTGCAGCACAAAAGGAGAAATGTGGAACCCTAGACTTAAACTTGCTTGTCTCTGGAGGATGTCCCAGCTAAAGATGCTATAAAACAGCTAATGACCTCAATGTCCTGGCCAATCTACTTTCTCGGTAAAACAGGTTTTATTGTCCAGGTTTGTATGTCAAGTCTTGCTGAGTTTATAATTCGGCCAGTACGCTTACTGTACTAGGAAAATCTAGGGCCCAGTCCTTCAACATTTACTATCATCAGGTGTACGACTTATTACCATCTTATCTGGATGTTTGCAGTCACTGGTGGGTGCAACTTAGAGGTGGCTGAAAAATAAAAGCCGATTTTATGGGGAAAAAAATCAAGATTTCAAAGTTGTTTTTGTTCTGAGATGGGTTTTTCTGAAAATTTTCATACCGTTTTTGATAAAAGGTTTTAGAATTTTTGGTTAGCCATTTTGATAATCTTTTAATTATTTTGTATTTAATCAAAAGGGCATGAAATTTTTTCAGGAAAAATTAAAAAAAATCAATGTTTGAATTTTCTCAGAAAACTCTTTTGTTCAGAACTTTTCAATCAGCTATATTAGAAATAATACAATTTATTCATCTAAGAGGCTTTTTTGGAACATTTTTCCTCAAAGGAAGGTTGCAGAATCACCATCTTTGGAGGTTTTTGAGAACAAATTAGACAAACACCTGACAGGGATGGTCTCAATATACTCTGTCCTGTTGCAGCACAGTGGGAGTGGGCTAAATGATCTCATGAGATTCTTTAAGAACTATGTGCCAGACTCTCCTCTTACTTACACCAGTTTGACCTCAGTGGAGTAACACTGATATAAATGGGAATACTCATGTTAGTAAACACTATATCTGGCAAGTAAGTGTTTTCAGAGGTGATATAAAATTCTTCAAATAGTCTATCCTAGCATATAGAAAGTATATTATTGAAGTATATTATAGAGAGTTATTTATTATATCATCACATGGTTAAATATTAGATCTAGAACAGGAAAACTGATAACTGGGAATTTAGTTTGGGGGAAAAGGCAAATCATGATCCTAGCCAGAGATGATGAGTACTATAGTAGGGTCATTCATGCATAAGAGAGTTTCTATTACAAAGCTCTGTTTTCAGCAGTGTATAACTTGGCTATATTAATTCACTCTGGACTCAGACTTGGCATACAAGATCTCAACCTGCATGTAAATGTTTTTATAGATTAAAAAGCCCAAACATTTTGGCTTTTACTATATAGCAGAAAAGCAGAAATACACATTTTCTGCATTTTGGGGCTACTTGCACTTCTATTTTAAGCCCTTATCCATAAGGAGCTCAATGCAGGCAGCCCCTGAGCCTGTGCAGAGCTCCTCGCTGGTTGGAAGGCTTAAAGGTTTAAGCCTATTGGAAGCATAGGCGACATTCAGGTGGGGGCTTTTAAGCTGGTTCATTACTGAAACAAGAACCAGTAGCTAAATTTGGCTCTGGCTCCGAATTCAGATTCTTGCACATTTCCAGAATTTGGGGACGTCAAATAAGGGGTTTGGTTCCAATCCAGTTCTATGAAAAATGCTTTTTCTTTTTTTTTTAAATTGGCAGGCTGTAATGTGCACTAGTGCTTCTTAGCATTTTAAATAGATAAACATGCCAAATGGTTTGATTTTCATATGGTGTTTTCATAGTACACCATGAGGACTTTTGGGCAGAACTATCAAAACTAGTCACTGAAATTGTGCCAAGCATTATTTTTTGGATAATGTAATCAAATCAGCTAGCTGATTTGCATGTGTGAATGACCATTGGCACTTGCAAACAGTTGATCTTACAAAACTATTGGGGGCCATTTTAGGAAACATGTTGAGACTGGTAGGAATGTTGACCTTTAGGCCTTGTCTACACTACAAGACTATTTCGAATCAACTTAGTTCGAATTTGTGGATTCGACCTTATGAAGTCGAATTTGTGTATCCATACTAAATACACTAATTCGAATTTCTGAGTCCACATTCACGGGGCCAGCGTCGACTTTGGAAGCGGTGCACTGTGGGAAGCTATCCCACAGTTCCCGCACTCCCCGCTGCCCATTGGAATGCTGGGTAGAGCCCCCAATGCCTGCTGGGGGAAAAAATGTGCCGAGGATGGTTTTGGGTAACTGTCATTATTGAACCGTCACTCCCGCCCTCTCTCCCTGAAAGCGCCGGCGGGAAATCTGTTCGCGCCCTTCTCTTGTCAGTTACAGCGCGTACGCCACAGCACTGCGAGCATGGAGCCCGCTGCGATCATCGCTGCACTTATGGCCGTTGTCAACTCCTCGCACCTTATCGTCCACCTCTTCCACAGTCAGCTGCTGAGAAATCGGGCTAGGAGGCTCCGGCAGCGCGGTGAGGACAGGAATTCACAGAGTGGCGCAGACCTCTCACAAAGCAGGTTACGCCGCGCCGTGGAGATCATGGTGGCAATGGGTCAAGTTCATGGTGTGGAACGGCGATTCTGGGCCCGGGAAACCAGCACGGACTGGTGGGACCGCATAGTGCTGCAGGTCTGGGATGAATCACAGTGGCTGCGAAACTTCAGGATGCGTAAGGGCACTTTCCTTGAACTCTGTGACTTGCTGGCCCCTGCCCTGAAGCGCCAGGACACACGGATGCGAGCAGCCCTGACTGTGCAGAAGTGAGTGGCCATAGCCCTCTGGAAACTTGCAACGCCAGACAGCTACCGGTCAGTAGCGAACCACTTTGGTGTGGGCAAATCTACCGTGGGGGTTGCTGTGATGCAAGTAGCCCACGCAATCGTTGAGCAACTGCTCTCAAAGGTAGTGACTCTCGGAAACGTCCAGGACATCATAGATGGCTTCGCCGCGATGGGATTCCCAAACTGCGGTGGGGCTATAGATGGGACTCACATCCCTATCCTGGCACCAGCCCACCAGGCCAGCGAGTACATTAACCGAAAGGGCTACTTTTCAATGGTGCTGCAAGCACTGGTGGACCATAGGGGACGTTTTACCAACATCTTCGTTGGGTGGGCGGGCAAGGTTCATGACGCGCATGTGTTCAGGAACTCTGGCCTGTTTAGACGCCTCCAGGCAGGAACTTTCTTCCCGGACCACAAAATAATGGTTGGGGATGTGCAGATGCCTACAGTGATCCTCGGGGACCCAGCCTACCCGCTAATGCCCTGGCTCATGAAGCCCTATACAGGCGCCTTGGACAGTGAGAAGGAACTCTTCAACTACCGGCTGAGCAAGTGCAGAATGGTGGTGGAGTGTGCTTTCGGACGTCTTAAGGGAAGGTGGCGGAGCTTACTGACTCGCTCGGACATCAGCGAAAAGAATATCCCCGTAGTTATTGCTGCTTGCTGTGTGCTCCACAATGTCTGTGAGAGCAAGGGCGAGACCTTTTTGGCCGGATGGGAGGTTGAGGCAAAACGCCTGGCTGCTGTTTACGCTCAGCCAGACACCCGTGCCGAAAAACTATCCCAGCGGGAAGCGCTGTGTATCCGGGAGGCTTTGAAAGCAAGTTTCCTCGGAGAGCAGGGTAACCGATGACTCTACACTTGATTTTAAGAGAAGCTGATCCTGGGCCTGTGTCTCTATGTGTTGAGTGAGATCTGCAGTTACATACCCCGTTCTCCAAGTTTCCCCCACTTCCAAAACACGTTTTTAAACAAATTAAATGGAACACTTATTTTTAATAAATCTTTCCTTTACTTTGCATTTCTGTTTAGGGTTTGAAACATGGACGCATACTGTGCTGGGTACGGTGTGCACTGATGTACAGACCGCTTGTACAATACAGGACGGACAGCCTCCTGCTCCTACATAGGTCTCTGGGGTGGGGGACGGTTTCAAGTGGTTGTGCATGTAGGGGTGGGTTTGCAGGAAGGGGCGAGTGGTGCCGTCTTTGCATAGGGATTTGGATGCAGGCTCTGGGCTGTGGGTTTGGGCGTAGGAAGGGGTGAGGGGTGTGGGGGAAGGGTGAGTATCTGTCCGTGGATGAGGGCTCTTGTTGGGGCTCAGGGCAGCGGAGAGGCTCGTTGCTACGGTGGAAGTGCATGGTAAGGGCAGCATGCCTTAACATTAGGGGGTGGCAGGCGCTAGGACCGTGGACAAGCGTACACATCACAGAATGACCCGGGGCAGCATACACCACACAGAGGGACCCTGGTGACTACTGAATGCAGTCTGTGTGTGACCTGCAGTTGATCCTGCCTCCGATCGTCTGTACCCTGCTAATGTAGGCTATCCCGTGCAATTATAAATCCCCTGCCCCCCCCCCACATACACAGTCTTCTGACACGAAAGACGTGACGGAAAGAGTGAACAACAGCAAACAGCTTTTATTAATCTACTACATAGTGGGGTGATGAAACTTGGATTTGGGACTGGGTGATCCTGTAAGGGAAGCGCTTCTAAACAGTTATAGCGTCAGAGGTGTGTGGAACATTAGCGCTCAGCTGTGGTGCAGTGACAGTTCTCACGGCCCCTACCGCCCCTCCGTCTTGTAATTTTCGGTGAGGGGGGGACAGGACTTCTTGGCGTTGGAGGGTGGTTGCAGATACAGTGCAGGGGGGCTCTCTCCTCCTGCCTGCGGTCCTGCAGCACATCAACAAGGCGCCGGAGCGTGTCCGTTTGCTCCCTCATTAGCCCAAGCAGCGTTTGAGTCGCCTGATGGTCTTCCTGCCGCCACCTATCCTCCCGTTCGATGTGTGTGCGATGCTGTTGACATAGGCTCTCCCTCCACTGTCTCTGCTCTGCCGCCTCGGCTCTGGAGCAGGACATCAGTTCCGCGAACATCTCTTCCCGAGTCTTTTTCTTTCGCCGCCTAATCTGAGCCAGCCTCTGCGAGGGGGATGCTGGGGCAGTCCGGGAAAGAGCAGAAGCTGTGTGATGGGAAACAGTAAATGATTTCCTTGAACAGATACATGTTTGCGAACAGTGAACACAGTCTAGTCAGTTTCTCTGAACAAGACCATACAGGGCACCAAGTCTCACGAGATCTCAGGAAAAGTTCGAGATTTCGGAATACGCTCTCATTGGCGGCGCCATTGCACAGGAGAGCGGACAAGCGGGGAGATACAGCAAAATCCGTCTTGCAGACAGTCCTGGTAAGCCTTAAAGTAGATCATGCTTATCAGTTAGTGGATAGCTGTGCTCTCCTGCTAAAGGCAATCTGGAAAGCAGAAAGGCTGAGCCTTTTCCAGCCCCTCCCGCCAGTGCACGGGAAAGATCAATGTCTGCTTGTTCTCTGTGGCCTCCAGCACGTGGCTGTTAAGCGAGGGTCGTTGTTATGCAACCTAATTGTAAACCGTTAACAATAGTAACAATACACTAATTGCCCGACTTAGATGCAGCCTGTCCAGACCGACATCACCCTGAGGCGGGTCACTCGCAGTCAGAGAGAGCGGATGCTACTGGAAGCCCTGCACAGACCAGGACCATATGCAGCAATGCTGGTGGAGGCGATGATTCCTCTCTACATTAGGATCTCCTGGCGCGGAAGAATGTGCTTCCATGGAGCACCGAATAAGGCACCTCTCCCCAGGAACCTCCTGCGGAGGCTTTTCGAGCTGCTCTCTGAGAGCTTTGTTGAACTGTCCCAAGAGGATTATTGTTCAATCCCTATATGTGTGGACCTACTATTTATATAGTTTGACATGTAAAATTTTGTATATAGTATTTCTATTTTTTCTATACCCGTTTTTTAAAAAATAAAAGTTTCCATGTTTATAGCACTTACCGCCTGATCCTTCCCCTGATTCTGAGTCCGGGTTAACGGGCGGGGAGGGTTGGTAGGGGATCTCTGTGAGGGTGATGAAGAGATCCTGGCTGTCAGGGCAAGCGGTATTGTGTTCGCTGTCGCCTGCGCCGTCCTCCACAAACCCTTCCTCATCTTCCCCATCGGCGAACATCGCCAAGGAACTGTCCAGGTACACTATGCCATCCTCAGAGTCCACGGTCACTGGTGGGGCAGTGGTGGCAGACCCCCCGAGAATGGCATGCAGTGCCTCGTATAAGCGGCATGTCTGGGGCTGTGCTCCGGAGCGTCCGTTTGCCGCTCTGACTTTTTGGTAACCTTGTCTCAGGTCCTTGACTTTCACGCGGCACTGCATCGCATCCCGGCTGTATCCTTTCTCTATCATTGCTTTAGAGACCTTCTCGAAGGTCTTTGCATTCCGCTTGTTGGAGCGCAGCTCCGAGAGCACAGACTCCTCGCCCCACACAGCGATCAGATCCAGGACTTCCCGGTCTGTCCATGCTGGGGACCTCTTTCTATTCTTGGATTGGCCGGACTCCTCTGCTGGAGAGCTCTGCATCGTTGCAGGTGCTGCGGAGCTTGCCCCGATGTCCAGCCAGGATGTCAGATTCAAAGTGCCCAGACAGGAAAAGGAATTCAAATTTTCCCGGGTCATTTCCTGTGTGGCTGGTCAGAGAATCCAAGCTCCGACTGCTGTCCAGAGCGTCAACAGAGTGGTGCACTGTGGGATAGCTCCCGGAGCTACTAAGTTCGATTAGCGTCCACACCTAGCCTAATTCGAGCTAGCCATGTCGAATTTAGCGCTACTCCACCTGTCGAGGTGGAGTACCAAATTCGAACTAAAGAGCCCTCTAGTTCGAATTAAATGGCTTCCTGGTGTGGACGGTTGAGCGGTTAGTTCGAATTAACGCTGATAAATTCGAATTAAAGTCCTAGTGTAGACCAGGCCTTAGAAATCCATTTAATTACAGGAACAAACATGCATGATCTGAAATCTCCTTAAGGTCCAGACCTTGCAAAGACTTACACATGTGGTGATCTTTACATACTGAGTTGTCCTGTTAAAGTCCATGAGGCTCCTCACAGTATGCAAAGTTAAATACACATTTGCATTGTTTTTGAAGGACAGAGGTCTAAACATGCATGTGCACTACATTCCCTAATGTCTAATTGAGAAAGTGTTATATTGTTATTTTTGAATGTTGTCTTCAAGTGTAATCTGGGGACTTATCTATGTTACAGAAGCCTCCTCATGCTGCCCTGTGGGCAGCACCGCCTCTCTGAATGTCCACAGTGCTGCCTGCTGCAGCCTTGCCCTGACATGCCCCACTCACTGTGCTAGGGCTTGTGAGAGAGTCCTCAGAAGGTAGCTTTATTGCTGTCTCCCCCAATTCCTGAGCTGGGGGGAATCTTCCCCTGGTCAAATCCAGGACTTTTACTGCTCTGGCTCTTTTACTTGGCATAAAGGGGCTGGAACAAGGGTGAAGATCTCTTCCAATTTGTATTGTTAAAGGAGTTGTGATGACCCATGGTGGTTTTGGTCTTGTAATCTTATCTTATCACAGAATAAGCCACTGTGAAAATGGGCAAAAGTACTGAAAATGTAGGGTTTTGCTTCTTTAAGTATTCTATAACCCAAATAACTAGTATTTCATTTTCCTGCCAATAGAGAGAGGGTATATGCTATGACAGCAAGGACTAGTTTTAACAGCAGTTTTCTCAAGATCAAGATGACTATTTTAATCCCTATGTGGCTTTCATCATTTTCCCAGTTTTTATGTATTTATTTAATTTTAATTGTGGACAGGAGACTCTTCTCACTGGGCAAATGGCAAAATGTGTGGGGAATAGTGGCTTTAAGAGGCTTTTCTTTATTTAGTATAGGGATTTGTTTTACATATTTGTAACACATTGTGATGGTCGCTCACATACTTGCTTTCAGTTACTTACCTGGATCATTTCACTGTGGTCTTTCTGCATCTATAAAATAGCAGAAACTAGAAATTTCAAGCAAAGTAAGCATTTACTTCTCATGTACTTTGATTGTAAGCTCTTTAGGGCAGAGATTGTGTCTCTGTTGTACGTTTGTATAGTACCTAGCTCAACAGAGCCTGGTCTCTAGGCACTACCATAATACAAATAAATAATAACAATAATTAGCCACTTTGTGTTCAGGAACATCAGATGACAAACCCAGAAATCCAAAGTTAGAAATGTGTAGACTTCAGCCGAGTCTCTGCTTTTCTGAGCCATTTAATGATACCATTAATAAACAGTTGCCTCAGACTTATTCATAAGTTAAACTTTTGGATACCACTATCAAATAGACATCTTGAACCAAATCTGTAATGTTGGTCAGTGAGAATTAAAGAGTAGCCCTTATGAATCCAGACAAAAAATGTAATTGTCTGAAAGTTAATGTGCTACAGTAACTACTGTAGCAATGGGAGTTAGGCACAGAGCCTTCTCAAGCACTTTAGTGGCATTTTGAAGTAACATATGCGCATCTTTAGATGCCTAAACATCTTTAAAAATCTGACCCTAAGTGACTAAAGCACTTGGAAGCCTAAGTCTTACTGAAAGAGACTTTGGGATCGGCAAACTTATTATCCTTATTTTCTTGTGGATGGGAAACTGAGGTCCAAAGAGATTAAGGCCCTGATCCAGCAAAATATGCAAGCACGGGATTATCTTTAAGTGAGTAGTTGACTTCAGTGGGACCACTCATGTGCTTCATTGTAAATGCAAGCTTAAATGATTTGTTGGATCAGAGCCAAAATAAAACTGGCAGAACTGAACCCAGATCTCCTGAATAATAGTCCAGTGTCTTAAATACTTATCTATGCTTCTCTCTTAGCCTCTTCTCTATCTCCTGCGTAATTCCTGTTTGCCTGGGTCTTTGTGTCTTGGGCCAGATTCACCATTTGTTCTAGGAGCAGGTTGGAATACCTAGGCACTGGAGCTAAAGTGAAGAGGGGGCAATGGGATGTTTGTGTGTGTGTGTGTGGGGGGGCTTTAACGCTGAAATTACCTGGCTTTTGTCATTTTAAAACAGACCCTTAACAGTATTTTAGCATAGTTTTTTTGTGTTTAGTAACAACAGTCATCTTAAATTGTAGTGGCACATTGCCAGAGGGAAGAGAGGTGTTAATGAGACTCACTATAAATGGAATGAGCTCAGGAATGACAGTTTTCAGTAGTGCTGTTGGCATGGGATCGAAGAGACAGGTGGTGGCACAGAGCTGACCGATCACCTTAGATAATGATGAAAGAGTAGTGACAGGGGTGAAAGATTCAAGGACCATTGAAGAATCACACAGGGGAAGGAAGGAAGGGGTGATCAGTGATACTAGAGATACATTGTTGACTCCTAGTCACTTCAGTTTCACCAGTGAAATATGAGTGGAACTAATAAGGGGAAAGCAGAGTATTATCGATATCAGATGTTGAAATGAGTGGTCTTAGTAACCTATCTACCATTAGGAATAAGTATTTATGGTTTCCATGACTAGGATCAATCAGGTTTGAAATTCATTCATATTTGGCAGAGGAAATGTGCACTTAACCTTTACATTCAGGGTCTGCTGATGAATATTGACCTAGAAAAGTCTCCCAGAGGTTTTGATCCAATGAGAAGCTATTTTATAATTTCTTAAATTATTGTTATAACATGGGGAATAAATATTTGCATCAAGAATCCTAATTCTGACAGGTGCCAAAGTCTAGGAAATGGGGTGCAGATTTTTGTTATACCAGGAGTGACCCCACATCATCTACCAGCCATAAATCAAGGAGATGGAGTAGTTTAGACAGAGTAAATTCCAGTGACAGCCACGTGATAGATACATGGTAGAGAAAATGAAAATTCATTTCCTGACATCTTGGTACAGGGACAGATAGGGTAACAATTAGAAACTGAACAGATCATTGTCACCTGGGAAGACGGCAGACCCTTATCATATGTAAATCCACAAATGTGGTGGATGAGGCTTGAATCAGCACAAAATGCTAGAACAACTGGGTAACTGAATCATCTGAGTAGACATTATATAAGAATGGAAATTGCCTACTCCTGATCCAACTGGATTTTAAAATTTAGGAAAAGAGTGTGAAAGGAAAAGTTCTGCTGTTATTGTTACAAGGTGTTATACAATCACCTTTCAGATTTCCCATCTGCAAAGTATAAAAAAAAAAAAGCTTCATGTGGTGTAAATATTTAGTTGTTTATCATTGTCCTCTAATTGCATCCAGTCCAAAACCCATGGAAGTAAACATAAAAGATCCCACTGACTTCCATGGGCTTTGGATCAGGAACTAAGTGGATCCGTTTTATAGAGGGATTTTATCAAACTGAGTTCTCCCAATGATCTTCAATGTACAGCAAAATATTAATAATGAACCCAAACCTACTATAAGAAAGATTATTTTATAAAGCTGTCCTCACTTATTCCACGGTAATGACCTCAAGTATGAGTAGCGATCTCTCTCTAATGCGCAGAATGCTTGGCTTTGCAAGAGATCTTACTAATGGGCTAGATCAAGAATTCTCATCCTTAAAATTAAATGCCAATGTTTAAAACTTCATTTTTATAAGATTTGATATTAATAAGGCTCTTGATTAAATAACTAAAAGTACATTATTAGTGGGTCAATAATTACTTCAGATATATTAAGATTTTGGCCATTTTCACTGCATTACTATGGTACAGAGGCAAAATTTCACTCATATATTTGACTTAAATGACAGTCTTTTGGGATTTGCAACAGAAATGATAAGTTCTGCTGCAATTTACATGTTAAGTTCTGTAACCCCGTGATAGTTCAACCATTTGTAAAAGAACAGTAGGTGGCCTAGTGGTCTAGTATTCAATGAATAATTTTATTTTACATCAAGCACAAGGTCCAGTTTAATGTTTCATTACATTAAAATTGCACTGCATGACATAAACCCAGCAATTAAAACTGCATAACTTTTCATAACGTGTACAGATGACCCTTTCAAAAATTAGTGTGTTTAATCAAACAATTATTTAGTGACAAGTAGAATATATAAAGGTTGGTATTAGATACGCAACCAGGTATGTTTCTGAGTGAACAACATGGCGCCAGGTGACAATAAACATAATCTGTGTGTTTTCTGGGTATGTATACATTTGTAATTAGTTTCATTCTTCTTTTACTTAAAAACTAAAGGGCCATAGTGTGCAGAGGAGACAATGCAAGGAGACATCTATGTTTTCTCCCATTGCAAAGATATCAGCCCCAATTGCAATTCTGTACTTAAGAACGGCTTCGTGTAACAGATCCTCAGGGAAGTGGCAGGGAGGTGTTGGGACCATGACTCCAAACCCAGTTTTGCACTAATGTGGCTAGCCAGGGAGGGGCCAAACACTACATCCTCCTGAGGGATGGTACAGCAGATGAGCTACCTCTGCGCCCTAGGGAGTTCAGAAACACAATGTGTCTCTTGGAGCAACCCCCAGGGCACATCAACCTCTATTCCGGACTATGCCTTAATGGCACAATCAGTTCCCAAAGGAAAGTGTACTGCAATATATTTTTGCATTAGCTTTTATCTGTATACCTAGATATTAATATTAATCATCATTAGTTATGAAACTATGGCAGATATCAATTATCAATAGGAGGTATTATAATAGTCACTTGTGCTCAGTAATGGAGCTGGTATAGAATTTTGCATGTCAGCAGTCACAAAATATGCCTCTTTCAGACAGGCATTTGTAGGGGCTGCAAACTTTTGACTTCATATGCTAGTACTGACCTAACTTGTCCACCATTCAAAAGTAGTGACACTTTCTAGGAAAATGTGTATAAGTCATTTAGTACTGACATCCTCCATTTAAAAAAAAAAAGTAATGAGAAATTCATAAAATCCTGTTAATCCCCTTTCTTCCTGCTCTCACAAATTTTCTTGCTTCCTCCTACTGCTAAGTAGGTTAAGCTATCTGACTCATCCTGAGTTGAAGATACCTGAGCTTTGTTAAACCGATGCTGTTCACTTTTGTGTTCCATTCAAAGAACTTCTACTTATGTTTTATTAAAATTAGCTGGGTCAATAAAGAATGAACTCATTGTAGAAACGAGGCATTTGGGATCCAAGAGCAGAAGTGGTGTGTTTCACTGCTGTGCGGTTATATACTTATGCCAGCAAGTGATGGTCATCCCATATCGATATTCATGTGGTACTCTCCCCCAGCCACACTTAAATTGCCAAAGGAGCACACAGACATAAATAGGAGCATGGGGAAATAATTGGGGTAAACGGTAGTCCTGGGGCTAAAAACCTGAAGATATTGTTGAGATTTCAGAGTGTGTCACAAAATAGTACCCACTGTCAGTCCTGAACTGTGGATTTTGAACTAATTGAAGATTTCCTAATGTTTACATGCACAGGATTTTCTGATAAATTTCTGTAAAAGAATGATAGATAATGGGGGTTTCTCATGCACATCCAGTGAAACTGTTGTGACTGGCTCCAAAGGTACAATTATTGTCATAACAGTAGAACAGAAGAACAATAATTATTTAATTGTAATGGGTTCAAAAGTCCCAATCTGATATTTCTGTGGAAGTTTCACACACAGTTCACTAGATGCAGTGTCAAATGCCATATTATGTAGCGGTTGCTAGGATACATTAACTGGCCATTTTTTATTGGACACTGGCGTAAGGAGTCATATTAACCCCACATGCAATGTTGTCTGTTTATCTTTTTTTTTCCTTTCTAAGATTGGGGCCTAAATGTACAAGGCTGACAAAAGGTGGGGGAGGAAACAGAAGTGAAGGCCAGATTTTTAAAGCAATTTAGGTGCCTAAAGATGTGGATACATAGAGCCCCCTGTTTTACACAAGTGTGAAATAACACAAAATAAAATGAAGAACAACGTGTCAAACAGAATAAAATGGAAAACTCCCCCTGCAGCAGCAGTTCCGGTGGCTCTTGTCCTGCAGGCCTGGGCCCAGCTCCCCACCGCGGGCAGTGCAACCTGGCATATGGGGTCACAGCACCACCGGGTTTGGCCCAGTCAAACCTCTGTCATGATGGAAGAGTGGTGAGGCCCGTTTTGAGTGAATGGCATGATGGCCCCATGAGCTAGGTTGCAACACCACACTCAAATTTGGCCCAGCTGCCCCACTGTCGTCATGATGGAGGGATGGCCGGGCCATACCTGAGTGGTGCTGCGACCCTGCCATGCCCAGAGCTGGGCCTGGAGCTGCTGCTGCTGCTGCAGCGTGAGTGTGGGGTGGACTTGCTCTGCAATCCTGACATCAGGACTTGACACCTGCCCCCCAGGACACCCCCTTCCCATGGTCTTTCCTTCCCTCAGCCTCCGAGGCCTTGTTCCACACCCACCACCACCTGAGGATAAAATGTATAAAATAAAATAACATGAAATTCTCCCGCCTCCCCAAAATGAAAATTTATAAAAAGTCAAAAGCATTTCATGGGGCTGTACAGATACATGCCTGGTGGGATTTTCAAGTAGGAGTTAGGCATCTTGGTGCTTTTGAACATCTCACTAGGCACCTATCTGATCTTTTAGATACCTAAATCACTTTGAAATCTGGCTGTAAGGGCATGCCTAGCAGGGGCGTCTCTAGCCATTTCGCCGCCCCAAGCATGGCAGCACGCCACAGGGGGCGCTCTGCCGGTCGCTGGTCCCGCGGCTCCGGTGGACCTCCCAGAGGTGTGCCTGCGGATGCTCCACCAGAACCGCGGGACCAGTGGACCCTCCTCAGGGACGCCTGTGGGAGGTCCACCGGAGCCACGGGACCAGCGGACCCTCCGCAGGCACGCCTGCGGGAGGTCCACCGGAGCCGCCTGCCGCCCTCCCGGCGACCGGCAGAGCACCCCTCACGGCATGCCGCCCCAAGCACGTGCTTGGCGTGCTGGGTCCTGGAGTCGCCCCTGATGCCTAGACTGCATTGTAAACCTGAGTCTGTGAGACCTTGTGGACTTGCATCCATACAGCATTATAAATCTGCACTTACAATTGCTAGACCCTGTCTCACAGCCATGCTATTGCATCCATACTGCACTGCACAGACATTCTGACTTGGGTCTGCGGCTTGAGCTGTGTCCAGATTGTAAAATGACATGGCTTGGACCTGAGTCACAGCAGCAGGACCTAGGACCCAGGTCCTGAGTGCTTGCTGTCCCAGGTCAGACTGATTTGTGTGTGAATGGAAGAGCAGCTTGAGCTCAAACCTAAGTCAGAGACTGGGCTTAGTGTGTAATGTAGACATACCTTAAGTGATTTGCCCAAAGTCAGAAAGCAGGCCAGTGGCAGAGTCAGAAATTGAACCCAGTTTTCCTGACATCCAGTTCAGTTTCCTATCCACTGAATTCTGGTGCGTTTAGGGGATAAGCTTTAGCCACGTCTTCATCCTGTATTCATGTCTAAAAATATATACTTATGGCATGTGTTCTAAAAATACTGGGCCAGATTCATGCCTGATGTATCTCATCTGCTTTCTGTGCAGCTGCAGCAGGGATAGATTTGTCCATGATGCCCAGAACTGTTGGAATGTTCATATTTTTTTTTAAATAATTTCTCTCGGTCTACAATTACATCTTTATCAGAAAGTAAAAATATCTCAAAAGCAAAGGGGATTAATCTCAGATACTGTTCTCAAACAGTTTTAGTTAGGTAGTTTCTGGATCACTATCATTTCTTTTCTTTCTTTTTTAAGCTGGTTAAATTTTCCCCGAGGCTAACATTTTATATCCAGAGTAAATCTTGCTAAAATTAAGAAACAGAACGTACAGCTGCCCTTATTCCTGGCCCACAGATGTTACCAAAATCTGATTAAAAATCTCCTGCTGCACCTTTTCATTAGTGTAATAATCATTTTTGCCAAATATCTGGCAGCGGAGGGGTAGTGGAGATGGAAAAGCAAGTGAAAATATGAGGTTTTGATGATCAGCATCTTTGAAAGGACTCACTGAACCTAGTGGGAGAAATGAGGACTTGGGATAATCCATGTGCTGAAATATTTTTGCTTCTTTTTCTAGAAAATGTGCAATTTGGTCAGGCAGAAAAAATTGAACAGCGCCTTCCAAGCAATAAATCACTGGATTGCTGGTGACATTCATACAATGCGGATATAGTGTTAACTGTATGAGTCAGACAGCCCTTACTGCACTCAGCCTGTTCCTAGGAGGTGACCTTGCCACGGTGTAGTAATCAATCATTCTGGCACAGGACACACTGTTTTTGTTTAATATTACACTATTGGAATATATAGTAAACAAAGTGCAAAGGAAATTTTGAAAGCAAGCACTATATAAGGTGCTCTGTAATATTCTGCAGCCTGAGGAGTGCCAACGGCATGCTTTGTACTCTGTGTGTGCTTAAGTTTACTAACTTTAGGCTGTTAGCAGCAGCAAAGCATATGCAACTATACTCGAATACTTCAACTGTCTGAACAGCTCAAGAGGAACAATTCAATGGAAATATGAAGTTAGGATTACAAAAAAGATTTACTACCATACCCACTGCAGTCTAACATTTCTTATTTTGGCACTTTTATACAGCATATACGTCATGATTTTCCCAGCCAACTGACAAAAGAGCTACATCCCAAACTGCCTGAAAAAAAATTAAGCAAACAAATCTTAATTAACTAGTAAAATATCTTTTACTGTGTGATAAGATAAGCATTGCTAGCTAATATTGCTTATATCCAAGAGGTTATATTGTATTTGCATGCATGAGTTATAGCACTGGCCAGTTAATTCATGGAGTTTGATGTCAGTGCAGGAAGACAAAGGCAAATTCTTGGAAATGAAGGTTCTGTAGGTGAAATATATTTTGTTATTACTACTTCACATATGGTAGATGATACTGTGGTAACTGAGTATAAAAAAGCCACCATATCAGTAGCATTTATACCCAGCTTGGCCTCACTTTTCACAGGTGTAAATCACTACCCACAAACTGCAAGTGGTGGAGAATCAAACCCGCCATGTTTAGGACATTATTAAAATACCATCCTAGTAGTCTTCTGGAGATGTTCAAAACTTCCCCTTTGCTAAGGGATCAGCTGTGGGCTGTGAGCAGTTCCCTTCCCCAGCTTGCCTGCATACAGAAGGAGCCCACATACCGCACCATCCCGTTGGGGCAACCTACGGCTCCTAACAACCACAGTTGACTCAATGAAATGGTGCTGGGACTGTGGAGCCTCCTCCTGATCCTTACTTAGCCATGTTGGAGGCCATTCAACCCCAAAGTACTAGCTGTGAGTGCCCGGGCCATAGGTATTTGAGGAAGAAGAAAACCTCCTCGTACTCTTCTCCACTGCACTAATGAATTTATCTGGTTTTCCTCTGTGTCGGCAATTCTTTAGGCAGATAGGATATGCTGTCACCGCAGCTCATCCACATTATGCTGTAATTGTTCATAACCCTAACACTGAATGGGTCAGGAGGTATTTCAGTCTCTGTATCCAAATGCTGCTGTTTGTACTTGAGGTTGAGGAAAGGCAACCCCGTCTCTGAAAAGTTATTGAGGTGTATTGCCAACAAGAACTATATTAACAATAGCCAAACCTAATGTGCATGAAGTCATGTTCAAATCTGGAGCCACAATCCTTGGCTCCTGCTGAGCTGTGCTCAGCACAGGACCCATGAAGGAAAAGGCAGGGAATGTAGCTAAATGCTCCCCTAGTTTGTTCAGCCTCTGCGTAAGATGCAGCTGAAAATAAGTACATTGAGCATTCTAGAAATTGCTGAAGTCAATTCTGAGTTTACATGAGTGTAGCTGAAAGCAGATTTTTGGCTAGTATTAGGGAAAAACACCAAATCAAATATATTTCCTAACTGAGACATTTATTTTGCAATAAAGTTCTTGGCTATAACATATTTTTGTTCACCTGCCATCAGTGCTAAATAACAGGCTGATGTTATTTTCCTGGAACAAAACCACTTGAGATATTTATCAGTTACACTGAAAGTTTTTAAATAGATTTTTTAGAATGTATTAATTTCAATAGCCATTGCAGTTACTTGCTGTTATTGTCCAGTAATTGTGAAGACAAATACTGTTAGATGCTTGATATTTTATATCATCTTCATTTATTTATATATATAATCTTAGTTGTCTAATGTTTTTTCACATAGATTCTTTAAAAAAAATGTAGCCAGACAGAAATGGAATCTTCTGTTTTATATGAATATTGTGTATATAATTGCAGGCGTTAGAAGAATGGCAATGGTTAGTTTTTATAAGATATCATGCAGTAATAGCCATTATTTTATAAGTTCTAATTATATTTTAAATACTTACTCTTTAGGTTAACCAAAACAAAAGAGGTCCAGCATAGTACATTGATAGGCTAACCTGCATACAAATACTATAAAATCCCTTATATGTGCCTTCACGGAATCACATTACATACCTATTGCAGTGTTTCAAATCATTTGGGAATGATCATTTTCGCTCCAGTACCATTACAGTGTACCACCTCCTATAACAATAATGGGTGTCAGGTACTGTTTGGACTAGACAGGATTAAGCTATCACCCCCCTGCTGTGTGTTAATTTATTGCTTCAGACATTTTCATATCTGATTCATTTTCACCCACTCTGCTGCTGTTCCACAAAGTTCTCAGTCTCTGCCAGTCTCGGTATCATTTGAGCTGAGAATACCTGGCACCGTGAAATGGCTTTCTTCTCAGTGCATGGCTCAGGTATGATCCTTAGAGAGAGCAGCTGTGCTCTCCCTGTAGAACAGGGGAATAGAATGCAGTTCTCTGTGCACAAACATATCGAAGCAATATGCTTAGGTGTGACACAAAAGCCAAAATATTAGTTTTTTAGTAAACAAGAAAGGAAATTGTGATGCTGTTTGAGATCCCAGTGCTAGACATCTTTAGGTAATAGTGTTATTTCCTCAAGAAAATACAGGGTCACAGCAGTACAGAAACTACATCAAAAATTTGTGTTTTTTTTTCCTCCTGGTTTTGTTTAGTGATTATGTAGAACCTGCTGAAAAGGTGTTTATTTCTGTTTGTAAATTGAATGCGCTGGGTGTTTTTTCCAGCTTTGCCCGAGGCTCTGTTGGATATGTTGATGGAGTTGGAAGCAGAGTTAGACACTAGAGGAGTATATAGAGAAAGAACTCGAATAGAAAACAGAGCTGTATTTTGTCATTTCATACCTCTCAGAAGTCCCACTATGTGCGGTAAAAAAAGCGAGTTAATATACAACGTTAAATGGGACGGGTGAAGTAAAAAGAAATGTAAGAAAATAAAGAAATCCTGTGTTTTAGCCACTCAGGGTCCTATTCAGCCTACAATTGCTGTGTAGGACACAGAAATAGGAAGCCTCTTGAACTGTGCAGTATGGAGGGTGTTCCCAGCTCCAAAATGGGGTTGCTTTTCCCTCCTCAGCAACATAGAGAAAAATCAGGCCTTTCCAAGCCAGCTTCCGTCCCGAGGGTGGAACCTCTTACTCCCCAGGGGGCAATAGTAATCTCTGCACCCTTTGTGGCCATAGTGAGCCTGGAGAGGGCTTGAAGAGGGTCTGAATGGGATTAGCGCTATCCATTTGCTGAACAATATAAAATCTCCCATCTGTGGAGGAGCTGCATAATGCCTGTTGGCTGAAACATTAGGTGATGGGTTTTTGTATAACTATGTACAAAACTACATCTATACCTCAGAGATGAGACTAAGGTGCAAAATATGTATCTAGGAGTGTTTGGATTTGGGGTTCTGATTTATCCCATTATGGTACTGACTGGGGAGTTAAAGCACAGGCTTGAACTTGGAGGTGACTTACAGCTGCACCACTCTTCGGGGGCTTCTGGAAGACATTGGGCACAGGGAGGAATGATGCCTTCTGGAGCTCCCTGAGAGAATACCGGCTGTATTATCCCTTACCTCTAACTGCTAGAAGCTGGGACTGGATGACAAAGGATGGATCACTCAGTAAATTACCCTGTTCTGTTTACTCCTTCTGAAGCATCTGAATGGCCACTATTGGAAGTCAAGATACAGGCTAGATGGACCCTTGGTCTGACCCAGTATGGCCATTCTTATGTTCTTAGAAGCATGCACCATGTTCTCCCCTGTTTCACTAGGCTGCTCTGTCTTAGTCCCGCCTCCTTCCAATCCTTTGCCCCAACTTTTGGGGTGGCTTATGCTTCATGGTGGGGGGTGCTAGCCCAGAGCTATTTTCTTGCAACAGGAGAGTGTAGGAGCTACAGTTGTGGTTGGCCCCTCAGTCTGAATCTCAAACCACCTCTCCAAAGTTTTCAGGGTGTTGGCTATTGGTTTCTGTTAGTTTGGGTCCATCTCTAATATTTTTCTCTTTCCCTGCCTACCTATGGCATTTCCTGAATTTTGAGTGTGGCTTCTTGTTGGAATATATACAGTTAAAGTTCACTCTGAACTTTGGCTCTATCCCTCGTGCCTGTGCATTAAGGACTTGATTATTCACCACTGACATCTATGGCAATTTTGCCACTGATTTCAGTGTGAGCGGGATCAGGCCATAAGATTCCACCCCACTTCACTGCCTGGCACCTTGTTTAGTCATTGACACCTTTACCAAGTGGAGGTACGCTGCTACCAAATTGGCATGGTTCTTTTACACTCAACTACACACAGTTGAGAATCAGTATATAGGCACCTACATATATATAATTTACACATATATTATACACACATATAAATTCTACTATGCCATACTATTGAATTTCTAGTAAGTTGGCAGACTAAAGTGATTTTTAACACTTATCTATTGGATTTATGATTTCTGTGTCATCCACCCTGCTTCTGACATTAGGAAATGTTCAACATGAAGGAATCATTCAATGATTTTTTTAACTACACTATAAAACACTTTAGTCTTTCTTTCTTTCTGAAATCCATAAATGGCTAATTTAATTACAGCCTTACAGTAGAAATACTGACTTTCTTCTGCTAATTATATGGCAGTGTTTTGATATTTTAAATCATTTTGATTTGTTGGAACAGGTGGGTAATGAACTGTAGGCACAGGTCATCAAAGGCCAGAGTGTGGCCTGTAGCTCCATGAGCAGATGGAACCCTCCATGCTTGGATCTCCTGCCCCCTGCCAAGCCATGTAGGGGCCCGGATATCAGCCTTCACATCACTTCACTGCCCTAGTGAGCTGTGGAAGAGCTTTATGTGGGCCTTGGAATCTCCATGTGAAGAGAGGGGAAGGACAGAGATGTGTCTGAGGGACGCACATAACTTGGGAGTCCTGGATTAGCTCCCTATTCTGTGCTGTGCAGCTAGTATCTACCTCTTATAAAAGGGGCAGTCCAGAGGTAGTTGCAGCCTGGAGAAGCCCTCTCAACACAGCTTATGTATAGTCATGCTGCTAAAATAGCCTGCACGGGGCTGGGAGTAGCACAAAGAGATTTGGATCTCCGTATCCTTTGATGGAAGAATTTGAAAAAAGCTGTGAGGGCAACTCCCCCACAGGATACCTTCCCAGGCGTCTTCCCCATGAGACGGTCCCAAGGCTCAAAGAACAGCAACTCCCAGAATGACTTGCAGAAAATATTGCCACTCATCTAGGGGAAGTTGCTATATATTGGGGTTAAGATGGCAGAAAGCTTGATCAATTTTTAATGTATTAATGGAGAACTAAGAATGAAGTCTCAGTCTTACCAGTTATTATTGAGGTTCAGTGTTCCAGCATGGCACCCTCAAGTTATCTTCAAAAAACCTTCCTTTGTCTTCCAAGCAGGGGATATTCAGAAACTCCAGGATAGGGGAGCTCTTAAACTACCACAGCGCTGATTTGCTACTGACAAATCAGGTTCAAGGCTGCCTTGAAAAATCTTGACAGGCCACAGGGACTGTGGTGGTGAGTGAGCCTTCCTTCCTCCAAAGCCTGTCCAACTCAAACCCACTTTTAATTGCAAAAGTACACCATGCTGGGTGGTTTGCGGAAGCCAGCATGAGTGCAGGGCTTATGTCTTTGTAAAAGTACTCTCTCTCTGAAGGCTCTAGCTAATTAAAACCATAACATATTTTGGTCATTTGGCTTTTTTAATCTTAAACTTGTATATTTGTGGAGATTTCCTGGTTTCTAACCAAGCTGAGTATTGTTTGTCTATGTCAGCAGCAGCAGCAAAGCATAGCACATCAGGGACTGCACTGTACTGCCTGTATTGACTGTGCATGAGGCATATATTTTTCTTTTCATATGTCATTCACAACTTGCAGCACTGCTTCAGAAGTGACATAACCTTCTCCTGCGTGCTTGGAAGCTGCAGATTGGTCTGAGCCAAACCCTGGTTCTGAACAATCCCAAAAATGGAAGTACAAAATCTGGATCAGAATCTAAACCTTTCCAAAGTGCAGGGTGTTTGGATTTAATGTTTTGATATATCCCCTTGTGAAGATAGCATTCACCCACAAATGCATATCCATGCTTCGGGTTTGTTTGTGATATGAGCTGTTAGCACAAATCATTCTCTAATCCTATGCCTTGGGTTGTTTAAGAGCATGAGTACATAATGTGGTATATTCAGGTATGCTTTCTTTGGGTTCAAAATGTATGTCTGCAGCCTCCTAGACATATTGGACACACCCATTATCAAGAACACCATAGCTAAAATCATGGTCCCATTGAACTCAATGGGAATTCTCAGTGGAGCAGGGATTTCATGCCATGTCTTTTCAGTTTTCCACACATTTCTCTTTTTTGCATGGTAGTGATATATAACCTAGTAAAGCCTCATCAAACAAGTGCCTTGGCATTTTAGTGTGGAACTAAACTCAATCTCACTCTCAAATATAATGAAAGAGGTTAACTTGCACAAAGAGAAAGTTAATGTGGATTCCACTCACACAGACTCTGCAGGATCTTTTGGTCTATCAACCAAATCTGAGTTAGGTCTTCTCCTACAGTGCCATCATCTTAAAAATGTAGCATGCCTACCGGTCCTGCAAGATCTTTCACCATAGCTCTTACAAAGTCGCCAACATGCTCCACCTGCCTGCCATCTTGGATCACCTTCCTGAGACACTAGAATGACAAACTAGTTTTTAAATAAAAACTGAGCATATTAAAGCTTCTTGAAGAGCCATGAAGAGTCCTCCTTCACCTGGACGAGAACAAGGAGTCTTGTTCTCAAGAATCTTGAGTACAAAATGGGGACTGTATAGCACCTTACGCATTTCTGCTCTTTGCCCCATAAGAACACAACACTTTCCACCTGATAGGAGTGTGTTTGTAGCACAGTTGATAAATATATAGCTTGGAAAAGACAATGAGGTTCATGCTGTCAGCTTGAGAGTACAATATTATTGAACAACACAAGACACTACTCCCTTATCCTACAGATACTTGTCTTTGTCCATAATACCATTGTTCTAAGATGTAAGGTCGTGGGGAACGGACTTTGTCTTTAGTTATGTCTTGTACAGAAAAAAGACTAACTAAAAATGAATAATAAAAATGATAGTTAAACACAGAACTGTATATTGTATGATAGCAAAAACCTTGTGGGTGTAGTCTAATATTAGGTTGTAAACAGGGAGTGTATAATAGGGTCTTATGTGGCTGGGTGATCTAGTGGCTAGATAGCTGGTCTTGCAGTCTGTAAGGCCAGAGGAGATACTAGGGGGACCTGGACCTTCCCTCTCCAACAGGTCCCAGCCAGGGCCCTGTGTAGTTCAACCCCTAAACAGAGGAGATGGGTCTCCCTCCTTGTGTGTGTGTGTGTGTGTGTGTGTGTGTATGGGGGTGGTCAAGACTGGTTTCCAAGGACTACTTCCTACAAGTCTCTTTAGTTTGGGGTGTGGCCCTGCTAGTCCAGTTGCCCTGCAGTTGGGGCTTATCTGCAGGCTCCCCTTGGCAGGGGAAGCCTTACTTGCCTCCAGTGGCTGCGCTAACTTGAAGGGTGCTAAGCCGTCCCTTTGGACAGGGAGACAGAGAGCTCCTGCCTCTTCACCAGCCAGCTCCCAACTGAGCCAAACTCCCTTCTTTTCTTCCCCCTCTATGCCTGGCATTGGCTGCAAGTATAGCGGGGTGGGGCTAGCTGAACCTTAAGGTTTTCTTTAACACCAGCTGTGCTGGATGGAAGTTTCTCTGCTGCCTCACAGAGTGTGATAGTGTCTTATAATTAATAGTGAGGGTCAGCCTTCAGCTCTTTTCAAGTTGTATTTAGTTCAGAGAAACAACCAAAACTTTAGCTCCTTAACATGATTACATCCAAACCAATCTTACCTGGAAATCTGACAAGATCCAACTTTCTTATGAATTTTCCATACTTTCTAGTACTGAAAGAATCTGCAGAGAATGAAATTCTACAAAAACAGCCTCTCACTCTATTTTTGGTACGTCCTGTTCAGGTCAAAACCAGGAAGTGAAAACAATTAACCTTTGACTTCTGATTTGTAGGAAACTGCAGATCAGGTCTGATTTTATCCAAACAGTTTTGTCTTTTCCTACTACAAGACACGTCTGTGTGCAGTGATAGAAGATGTAATATGGAGGGCCAAAAAAATAAATAAATCACATTTTGGACCTGTGCCTTCAACACTCAAATAACATCAATCTTTTGGCCACCCAGACTCATTAGTTTCTCTCTCCTGTTTTCACTGGAGCATGTGTTTTCCCTCTAAGTGACATTTCAACATCAATGTCCCCAAGGATGAACCCTCCCTCACTTCACTGACACTTGTGGCTCAGTTCCTGGATCAATGTAAGAAGAATCTGCCACACTGAAGATTATTTTTTTCCCAGTGTGGCACCATTGGCAAGGTAAGGATAATGACACTGCTTGAAACAGATTGTGATTCAAAATCTCAGTGGATTTCTGCAATGGTCATTTACCAAGACAGTTTTTGTCTTCCAAGTGCAAGCTGACACAGACCCTTAGAAGTATTATACACACAAAATATAATGGTATTAAGGTTGCAAAATCAAGCCCTCAAAAATTAGGATGTGACAGAATTAATTCTACCATTTCCCAACTTTTGAGTACTTGACTTTACAACCTTAACATTCTTTTAATGTTGTTTTTTGTATATAACTTCATAAGTTTATTTAAAGGGGGGGAAAATCTGTTATGTGCAAACAGTCCCCAATCAAGCATCTTCAACAACGTTTGAATTCTGGATCTTTAGCACAGACCTTGTCCACTTGAGCCTGTTACCGTATAGTAGGCTGTTACCAACTGTAGACCAGATATTAATGAAGGACACATACCACACTGAAACAGTTGGTTGTCAGTGAAATACCCCATTTCACGGACATATGATTTTTAAACTAATCTTTGGGGGGTCTGACTCACGATTTTTGAATGTTTGGGGTTTGTGAGAGTACACCACCCCCAAGGACACTTTCATTTTCCATTATACCAGCCTCTGCAACCCAACTAGTGAAATGTTATCCTCTCTCTCAAATATATTTGTGAACGAATGTAGAGATCTGCCTTCTGACTACACAGTAGAGGTTATAATAGAGTTCAAACTCAGAATCAGGTAGTTTTGGACAACATTGACCCCTGTGTTCTTGGGCACCTCTAGCTGCCTGATTTAATTTTCAGCAAGGAGCAGCCAATTACAGGGACCACCTGCACTATTTTTGCTGCCAGCTACATAATGGTTGGGCTCAGTGTTTATTTATTTATTTTTGGCCAATATTTGCCCCCTTTGTCCAGTATTTCATGTTTTGCAATAACAACAGATGGCTTTACAGTAAATAGTTTCAGTGCAGCATATATATACAGGTGATCACTTTGGTCTAGAAAAGTGACAGTCTGTCCTTTGAACTTCTCTCCCCTCTAGCGGGTACTGGGACACTGGGTTCTATCTTTGAGGTTTCTTTAGCTCTCCATGGTGGATGTCTCTATGACCAGGGACATGAGCCCAGAGTTGTACTTTATTACATGGACATAGAATGAGAACACTGCTGAGAATATAAGAACGGTCATACTGGGTCAGACCAATGGTCATCTAGCCTTCAGAGGGAATGAAAAGAACAGGTAATCATCAAGAGATCCATCCCCTGTCACCCATTCCCAGCTTCTGGCAAATAGAGGCTAGGGACACAAGTTCAGAGCATGATTTTGCATCCCTGCCCATCCTGGCTAATAGCCATTGATGGACCTATTCTTCATGAACTTATCTAGTTCTTTTTTGAACGCCTGTTATAGTCTTGGCCTTCACAACATCCTCTGGCAAAGAGTTCCACAGGTTGACTGTGTGTTTTGTGAAGAAATACTTCCTTTTGTTTGTTTTAAACCTGCTGCCTATTAATTTCATTTGGTGACCCCTAGTTCTTCTGTTATGAGAAGGAGTAAACAACACTTCCTTATTCACTTTCTTCACACCAGTCATGATTTTATAGACCTCTATCATATCCCCGCTTAGATCTGAGCTAACATGTGGATTCATTCCAGTATAATGTGATTTGTAGTAAACCTTTAACCAAATTCATGGTTGTAGTCAGCTAGGTACACATGACTCAGTTTGAATAAAATAAGAAACAATACAAACTTTCATCCCAAACTAGAATTCTATCATTTTTCTGAAGGTTGAAAAAATCGCAGGGACTTCAATTAACTCTCCTCATTCCTTCTCCTCCAATTCCTCCTGTCCTCACCCCCCTCTTGCCTCCTGCAATTACTATCCTTCTCACTTTCATTGCCTCTCACCTATTCTCGACACCCTATTCATTCTCTCACTCCCCTTTTCACTCTTTCTCCTAATCCAGTATCCTTTCCCCATACTCCCTCTTCCTCTCTCCTTCACTTACTTCTTCCTATGCAACTTGTTCCCTCTTTACTCTCTTCTTCCCCCGTTGATCGTATCTCTCCCCCCTCTTCCTTCTTCCCATTCTATTCTCTATATATCTTCCTTGTTTTATTCTTTCTCCTTCCTTCATTCTCATCTTCATTCTCTCCCCTGTGCTGATCTTTCCCTCTTGCTCATCCCATTTATCTCCATGCACACAGTCCCTGCTTCCTCATTCTCTCCACTTAAAGGAGAAATGGCCCCTGGATCTCTCTGCTATCCAAATACCTCCGTTCCCTCCCACAGAGATGTCTTGCTCTCTCTCAGGCCTGGTGGGTGGGAAGAAATGTGAGATCTTCACACTCCCTCCCTTCACACACTCAGTGGGGAGCTGCTGTGAGAGACAGGGCACACACTGAGGGCAGAGTGGGGAGCTGTAGCTTTGATCTAAGTTCCCATTGCTTTCCCTGCTCAGAGAGAGGAACAGGGAGCTTGGATCCAAACTCCCAGTGTCCAGCTGCACCAGCCAGCAGACCTTGCTTAGCAGCACTTCCTGAATGCTGTACAGAGGGTGCCTGTGCAGGCATGCACAGGCACAGGGAACTCTCATTTGCAAGCTTTCTGAACATATTAGGAGGCATACTGGATACTTGAACTCGATCCCTTCTCTAAACTTACCTTAATCTGTAGTAATCAACACCAGTATGGAAAGGTATATGCACCATTAACTACAATTTACAGGTGATAATACACTGTTTTTCTTCATTAGACTGTCCAGTCTCCTTTCCTGGGTCCTAAAGCTTCCTAATATAGATTTTCCTAGGGAACGTTCAGACAACTGATAGCTGCCACGGGTCCTCCTTAGTCTTCTTTGTGTACACAATGTAATCTGCCTCCCTTTTGCTGGATTTCAAAGATGATGGATCAGATTTTCCATTAACACCAGTGTAACTCATTTTTCAATGAAGTTCTGATTTACATGGGGGAAAGTGAGAGAAGAATCAGGCATATGATATCTGGAAGAGGTGATAAGAGAGGAGTTGTCTGAGTAACAACTGTTACCAATGAAAAATCAAAGACCAATTGATACCTCGGAACAGGGGCAGAAGCTGGATGGGGATAGGGCACAAACAACTAAGAAGAGCTAATGAAAACCACAGAAATATTATTCTTTAACTGGTTTCATTCCCAAGGGGAAACATTATGCGTATTTAGCAGTGCGGGAATTAAAACAGTTAACACAGTCATGGGGCTTAACTACATACTCCCTCATATATCTCATGTTAAAAAAGTTTTTGGAAAACAGGAAATACAACAGATCCCCACACATCATTACAGGATAAACATGAGACTGGCATATGTTTAGAGTTGACAAAGAAACATATATAGAAATGTATGTGGACTTCCACACATTTTCCGCATGAGGTATTAGGAAGAGCATTTTTCTCCAGTAACCCCACTGCTTATGCTATTATGCTGTTGCTTCAGTCTCACAAGTCTGCAGTCTTACTGATGGTTAGACCTGCTCTGCTGCTTTTGTGTCCTCTGTAAGATCTGTCTCAGAATGAGTGGAGGTGGGGATGGCTGTTTGACAGAAGTAGGGACTCCATAGTAAAAATTAACTCTAGGTATTATGTTTCTTATTATTTTCACAGTTACTGTGATGAGTTAGAGGGCTAGATCGTTAATTGTGTTAAAGCAGTGCTTGTCACCATTGAGGAGAGAGGCAAAAGATGGCTTTATGCCATCACTCCTCACTCCACCCTTGTATTGGGAATTGTCAGGGTTTGCTCAGTTCCCAGCCCAATTCCAACAGCCTTATGGTGCAATAAACTGAACCATTTGCAAAGAATCCTCCAGGAGCTGTTCCATGGCTGAGAAATCATCAACGTACAGTAGAACTCTGGCTCTGGCCTTGGCATGCCAGATCCAGGAAGAGAGGTGGCTGAGGGCTGGCACAGTAGTCTTAGTACCACCAGAGGACTAAGGGAATGCCACCAGCATACTCCAAAAATAACCAGCTGGCCGTATCTGCTGACTTTTCAGCTCTATTGTGCTAATGGAGCCGCTCCAAGCAGTTGGAGCAGGAGGTAACGATCTCTAGGCCAAAATTTTCATTTACTGTTCTTTAGGGCTGTGGCAGAATATTCCTGCTTGAGTCCATCCTTCATCTATGGAACAACTTTCATCTGGCAGGCCCATAAGTATTAGGGATGACCATATTTCCCTATGCTGGTAAAATTACTTGTACTCAAGCGAATTCAATGGCAATCAATCAGGACCATGCAGTACAAAGGTTCAAACTAATATCAAGTTGACTGAGCCCCTGTTAAAAAGAAATACCGCATAGTTGGATTCTTTTTATTTATCTTCTTATCTTTAAAGGTTTAGGGTTCACATGGGGAGAGGTGACATGCACACACTCCCGTAAAGCACTCACAGATTGGGGGTAACCGACCAACCCAACCCTCCCTGCCTGGCACTCTCCGCCCTCCATGCCTGGCTGGGCCCCTGGGATTGACCTGCCTCTCCTGGTACAGATGTAGGGGAGGCATGTTCCCAAGGCAATGTGGTGGTGGGGGGTATGCAGAGTCACAAGCTCCCCCTCCCCAGATTTCTGCCAGGGTTCACAGCAGAACGTGGCCAGCAGCAGCCTTTTGGTTCTGTGTGAGAGGGGAGAGACGGGAGCTGCTGCCAGACACAGGGGAGGAGGGGGAAGGGATGACCTGGACCATGTCTTTGCAGAGCTCATCTCTTCCTCCCCCTGCCCCCCCTACCCCCGTGTGGCTGGAAGCAGCTTGGTCCTGCCCACACTAACACCTCTAGCTAACACCTCCAGGCTGCTGCGGGCCACCGACATAACCCAGCCGCAGTGCTGGCAGAAAGAGGTTAGGCCCAAAGGATGCACTGTGCACCAGGGCCCAGGGAACGTGACTGCAGGGGCTTCAGCAAACCCGGCCAAAGAGGTGGCTCAGCAGTGGAGGGTGCCTAGGGGATGGAGCAGCCCCGCGCTCCCTGGGGGCAGAACCCAGTGCACTGGGGGGGCAGGTGAAAAGGGTGCTAAGCCCCTGCCCGGGGGGGCTGCTGTGGAGCCTGCAGGGTCAGGATGGGAACAGGCTGGAAATTGCTTTTCCCTGCCCCACTCCAGAGCTTAGCTGAGGGGTGGAGAGACTTCCCTGTGCCAGTGCTGTGTGGGGCTTTGGTACACGCAGGGCTTTGCTTCTCCTGGCCAGTGCCCCGGCCTGGACAGTCTTGGGCTTTCCCGGGGCACTGGCCCAGACAGAGGCAGTGGGGGAAGGAAGGAGCCTGCCAGGCAAACCGATCGGGGGCTGGTTCTCTGCACAGCACTGGGAGTGGGATGCGGCCGCTGGAGGGGACATGGGGGAGCAGTGGAGCCGGGGGGGCGGTGAAGGGGCAAAGCAGAGAGCATGTAAAGGGCCAATGGGTGGACAGCAGAGGTGACACATAACCAGCTGCTGCCTGGCAGCTGCCTGCAGTCACTGGCTGCTGCAGCGTTCAGCCAGCGCTGGCCAGAAACAGGCCAGGGGTCAAGTCCCTGCTGGCTGAGAGCTGGCATGCAGCGGGGGCTATGCTGATGGAGCAGCAGGGGGAGCTGCCAGCCCCATGCACTGCAGCTTTGCCCCATCACCAGCCTTGCACACCCACCCCCATCGTTGTATATGGACCCTCCCACTCACTGCTGGTGGGCGGGCAGCTGGCGAGCAGGGATCCAGCCAGCAGAAGGATGCGCCAGTACTGATCAGGGGGAGGCAGAAAATACAGGACAATTTGCCCATTTTTAAGAAAAAATCAGGACACCTGGAGGAGGGCTTAAATACAGGACTGTCCCTTTAAAAACAGGACATCTGGTCACCCTAATGAGTATCCTTATTTGGGGAGCTGGAAATCGTAGGGCAAAGTTTTTTATTAACGTGCTTTAAACCAAGGCAAGGTGACTTTATGGCAGTGGACAGTAGTGACTGTACTGAATTGATACAAAGATTATTGGTTATTTTTACAGAATTACACAATACTGTCACCATGGTTGTAGATGGATACAGGGTGATATAAATGAATATATAAATAAATATTGGTATTGCTGCATATATGTCTTAGCGTTAAGCTTCCTGCTTCTCATCAATCCACTTAAGCCTAAGGAACAGCAAAGACTTTTTCAAGATTACTGTCCTTTTCTGTCCTTAAGTGACACTTGCCAAGCTTATATCCTTATAGACGATTATTAGCCCAACACGCTCTTTACATATTTTCCATGCAGAAGATAGTTACACCTATTGTAATTAGTGTGACTTCACTTTTCTTGTGATAAATCCTGAAAATTAATATACTGTATCATGCAGATTACAAAATGAAACTGTCCTAGACATTGTGTATATTCTGGTTTTGGAACACTGCCAGTTAGAGAGGAACTAATGTCTTAATGATCTTAGTTAATGAAACGAGGGGATTCAGTAATAAATTTTCTAGAAAGATATGTATGTATGCATATACACATACCAACCAAACAAAAAAACTCAAACCAAAATCCCAGTAACTGATATGCTTTTCACCATTTTGGAGGAACTAAAAGAAAATAAAATGTATTCGCTATATAATCTGGGTGACAAATCCTAAAGATAATGGGTTTGTTCCATATTGGAAATGCAGCCAAAGCTCCCACTGACCTTAAGAGAAACTTTTATGTTTGAATAAAATAGAAACGTCTATATCTAGGCTGCACAAGACATGCAGGACTGGGTGCTAAGTATTTAAAATAGGTTTCACCTTTTAAAATTAAATTAAAGAACAATGAAATCTTTTGTTAAATTATTTGCTAAATTTATTTCCTGATCTGGTAAATGAAGAGAAAGGCAAGCTCTGAAATGGGAAGTCTTATAGTTAAAAATGTGGCTCTGCTGTCTTTTGGAATGTAGATCCAATTAGTTGCAATTCCAACAGTTTTTCAAGATAATCTGCCACAGCTGTTCAACAGTGGTATAGATTTTAACAGGAAAAACTGGCCATCTCCATAATTTGTATTTAGACTTTGGATAAGACTTGCGTATTTATAAAATTGTAGAAAGAGCAAAATAATTGAGAACGGCACTTGAAATGTGTTCCGCAAATTTGGGCAGAGTACTTGCCAATGCACACATTGCTCTACCGCCTATATCTAAAGCAACCCACCATTGGGAATATAAAGTCAAAGCAGAAAAATTGAGCATTTAATGGTCTACCATTATTGTTGAAATCACAATGACAGGCCATGATCTTCAAGTACAATTTTGATTCTTATGTAGTAACTGAAATTACAGCATTTCATACCCTGACTATATTATAGGGAATAAAACATCTGTCTAAATATTAGAGATATAAAATCCTCAAAATAAAGATATTTGAGAATAACTTGCACAGAGCACCTTTCCACCTGCTTGCTTAGTGTAATGCAGTCATTATGGCAATAAATGTTTCTAATAAAGTATGAAAATGGATTGTTTGCTTTGCTGCTTGTATGAACTCTCATTTCTCTTTTTATTATATCGAATCTGACATTTGCTTACCCTTTATCAGTGGAATATTTAATCAACTCCAATCTGTAAGAAGCAAGAGGAATTCCTATTTTATTTAAAACCTGTCCCATATGAAAAAGGACTGGGAAATAGCTCATGCAGTGTATGGTAAGTGTGAAGAGTGTTATAGTTACAACCCTGAATATTTATCTAGTAAAAAAAAAAGATAGTTCTAAACATGTATAATACCATCTGTGTCTCCTTCAATTGCTTAAAGCAATGCTGAAAAGATTTAATGATTTAACGTTTCTAATTTTTATCTGCAGTACATAATCTATAGATTTAAAACATTGTTTCATTTCAGTATCTACAGAAATATCCTATGATATATTTCTCTCTGCTCTTCTTGATCTATCACTTTTAAGAAATGTCATACCTATATTTCCTGTAATTTATTTGGGTTGTTTTTACCAAAATACTCAATATAAACAGTCTGTGTTTCCTCTCCTTCTGTATTTTGGCTAATCCTCTGTTTTAGGCAATCTAATGACAAGTGCTAGTTATCTGGAGGTACATGGCTTTCAGACCAGTACAGTATGATTTATGATTCCTGTTCTACAGAAAGTATCACAAGCTCACAGAAGTGAAAACTTCCAAATAGGCATCTAACTTTTGTAATAAATGCACCTAACAACATGTCTGCAAATATATAGCAAACAGTGTGAGTGATGTATTATTATACAGTGCATAGCTTGACTTGGTCTGGTTTTGTTTATGAATTTGGCTTGCATCTGTTTCAAATTTCCAATTCATTCAGTTGCTCCAGTGCTCCTAAAGACAAACATGTACTGAACATTATTAGTTAATTTTTTTAATAACATATTTGTATGAATTTTACTAAAGATCTACAATGCCTCTGCTACTTTCAACCATTTTAAATGACCATATTAACAAATATAAGTAAATGAATTTGAGATTTCCAAATTATAAAAAGATCAACCAGAATACAACTAACTATACAATACAAGAGCAAGGGGACACATGATTAAATTAAAGGCCAATACTTTGAACAAATAAAATGAAATCCTTCTTTACACAGTACATGTTCAGTCAGTGGAATTCACTACCACGGGGGGTCATTGAGACAAATGCTGTGGCTGGATTTAATAAAGGACTGGGTAATTTTATGACCATTATTAAAATATGTAGTTATAATATGTAGCTCTGCAAGCTAAGATAATGTTCACGGTAATCAAACCTCTTGCTTCAGTTTGTAAGGTGGGAGTCAAAAACCTTTCCCCATTCCCAGTGCTGAATACACTGGCTTAGTGCTTTATGGCAGTTTTCATCTTCTTTTGAAAAATCAGGTACTGCCACTGCTAGGGTATTAGACAGACTAGACAGGTCACTGATCTCATCAGGGATGACAATTCCTAGGTTCTTAGGAAAAATTAGTTACTAAATATCTTATACACATACAGCCTGAGTCTGCCAGTTTTGAAAACCCATACATACAACCTCTTGGTAGTTATAGATCTCTGTTCCTGGCCAGGGCAACAGAACAAATACATGATCCTGACCATTACTCTTCTATGCATGAATCTGGCTATGGGAGAAGCTTTTGGCAAACATAGTCTGTGTTTGACCCAGATGTTGTTCAGTGTACAGATCTACAGGGGCGGCTCCAGGCACCAGCACGCCAAGCACGTGCCTGGGGCGGCAAGCCACGGGAGGCGCTCTGCCGGTTGCCGTGAGGGCGGCAGGCAGGTTGCCTTCGGCGGATTGCCTGCGGAAGGTCCACTGGTCCCGTGGCTTCGGCGGACCTCCCGCAGGCGTGCCGCTGAATCCGCGGGACTGGGGACCTCCCGCAGGCAAGCCGCCGAAGGCAGCCTGCCTGCCGTGCTTGGGGCGGCAAAATACCTAGAGCCGCCCCTGCAGATCTAACACCATTTTTTCCCTTTTATAGTGTTTCTAGTTTCTACTTCTGCATCCTGAATGGGATCCCTAGTCATTTCTTCACAGATCAACAAAGAGGGGAGAATTTCTTTATCTGTAGATAAAGGGGGGAGGGATAGCTCAGTGGTTTGAGCATTGGCTAGTTAAACCCAGCATTGTGAGTTCAATCCTTAAGGGGGCCATTTAGGGGTCTGGGGCTTGGTCCTGCTTTGAGCAAGGGGGCTGGACTAGATGACCTTTTCAGGTCCCTTCCAACTCTGATATTCTATGATTTTTTGCATGTTGATTCTAATACTTGTTACTTAGGGAGGATCATCTTTACAATAACTTGATTAAAATGTGGGACATGTTCATTTGTCCCGCACATTTAAATAAATTCATCCCAAAACTTACTGAATAGGATATCAAGGCCCAAAAAGAAATTTGAAGCAAATGAGGGTCATTGACAAAATCTTTTCAAGAAAAATTAGCGAGCCTCCATAGTGCTCTCTGTTAGTGTTGTGAGGTCAGAAAAGCAGGTTTTGGAGAACGGTTTAGTTAGGAGACTGCCAGTGGGATACAGAGCCTTTCACCTCTAGGTAAACTGGCATGAATCCAGCTCTGGTTGGCAACAATTGGGAGGCTGACTATCTGGAGGCTGTTAGGTTACCTTTGTGAAGTAGATTGTTGAGCTCAGTCCAGTTTCGTGCACATCATAAAAGTTAACATTACAATTGGCACTCATTGATACCTTTTTTAGCGGTCCCAATAGAGAAACCCATGATTCTGAATCGGCATGGATACTGACCTAGTTTCTCACTTCTGGAAAGATGCTAATGCATATTGGGGAAGCTTGTACTGCCACTGCTCACTTCATTCCTGTTTTTAGAAAAATAGACAACTTTGGTTTTCAGTACCAGCATCTTTTCCAAACATTAAATTGACTCGGGAAAAAGAAAAGAAAGAGAAACTGTCTGTGAATGTCAGAATTATTCCTGGCATAAATTTATTTAAACACTACTTCCCAAACAATTGTATTCAAATACCTTTGAATTGGCAACATATTTATAAAGGTTTAAATGCTTGTTATTCCATGTCAGGTCATGGGTCTATATTTGTTTCTGTTGGATCCAGCGATGTCCATTTCAGACATGAACATAAGAAAAATATATATACTTGTCTAACTGTATATTGTACAAGCAGCATGGAAGTAGAACTCACAGTTCTAAAATTCACAGGTTTCTATCATCTGAACTAAGGGTGAATCTCTCTTGCCTGAGAGCAATAGTAGGGCTTTTATCCTCTTTTCAGGTCACCTACCAGATACTGAGATAATGGCAAATACTTGGGCTGAGCAGAATCCCTCTTGCCGATGTCTGCAATATGCATTCACTAAGCCAGTATATTAGAGAATTACCACACTTTTTGGAGATTTGGCATCATTTTATTAAATTAACCTTTTTGACATCTAAAACAGAGGAACTGTGGATTTTTTTAAAAGTCAGGACTTGCATTTTAAAATAGTTTTAAATGTAAAGCCCATTAATTTTATTTAGAGAGAGACTGAGGTGGTCATGTGTTAAGTTTTGTTTTTGCAAGACCTTAGTCCTATTGCTTTTGCTTTCCCCAAAGCTAAATTCAAATCTTCCTTCAGGCTGGTGATGAAGAGAGTTTTATTGTAATTCCTTCAATACGAGATAGGTAAGTCTAATTGTCTCTGTCCCTTAACTGAGGACTGTATGGAGAGCGTCTGACTGACATTGTTTCCAGCAAGGAGTGTGTCTGACTGCTTATCACAGTATGACTAGCCCGTTACTGAGAATCAACGCCCCAGTCTTCCCCTGACTGCATTCTGAAGGCCTACCTGGGGATAACCAACTGTGCAGGTGGCCAATTAAGGGTTAATTAGTAGACAAAAGTTTGGACCTAATAAAGGTCACCCAAGCTCAGTTAAAGGAAGTATTCTTCATGAAATAGGAAACTCCTGAGGAGGGGAGCTCCCAGAGAAGCTAAGCAGAAGATGTGCTATTGGAGATAGAGAGCTTTCTGGGGAACCTATCAGTTCAGGGAGCTTGGAAGAGATGATCCTGGAGATGGGAGAATTCTAGAGGGAAAGATGCAATTGGAAGACATCCAGGAGTGTCTGGCCTCAGCTGGGGGAGACCCCAAACAATGACAAGAAGTCTTGTCTTCTAGGGACAACGAGCTGTCCTGGAGAAGAGCTGCCCTTGACAGACCTCCATGAATCCCACTCTGGAGGAGACGTCTATCCAGGTAGCAGCAGGAAACTTGACTCCCGAGGGCAGAGCCCTGAGCTGAGAGTATCCAGGTGAAGAGCCTGTATGGAAGCTAGTAGTGGACTCAGGTGGGATCAGATGGACAGGATCTGATTCAGTCTCTCAGATAGGAAGCTGGGATGAAGGTTTTGTTTATGCTTTGTGGTAACCTTTCTGTTAAATAAATAAGACCCTCCAAAGACAGTGCTCCTTAATATCTGAAGCCTGCTTGGACTTATCCATATCCCAGGTGAAGGGAAATCAAGGCAGGCCTGACCAGTGGCACCGCACCTGACCACTAGGGGGTGTGCAGGGGCAGCCTGCATTATGACACTGCTACTCTTTTCAACGTGGAGACCAATGGACAGAGGATCTGAATTCTGCTTTTACCAATATGGCGGTGTGTGGATGTCTTTATAACTGATTATTATCTCTTTGGAGCGCCCTACTTCTCCCCACTCCTCCCCTCCCCTGCGCCCATGGCTTGAGAGTGGCAAAGTGTGATACTTTTCAAATTGCTCTGCCGGATTCTAATTATACTTTGAAGAGATCTTTCTGTAGAATATTGTTCATTTTAAAAAAAATATTGGATTGGATTAAAACCTGGTCTCTTCCCCTTTTCCAGTTTAAATTAAACCACTATACTGCACCACTACAGAAAAGTAAAACCTACATATTTATTTATATAATGCAAAAGATTGAATAAGAACCAGTGCTAATTATGGACAATACAAAGTATCATCAAAAAATACTCCAGTATTCTGCACTAATTTTACCAGTTGACTGATCTCTATCAATTAAAGATCAAAATCTTTTGGGCTTACTCTATGGCTTTGTCTATAATACAATATTTTTGTTAAATATCTACCCAATTGCTACCATCAGTTCAGCTCCACCAGTGCTTACATTGGCTGCAGAACTACTGTAGACAAGGTGCCTGTAGCCACCAGCATTTTAAGCACCACACCATGTAGATCTGCTCTGAACAGTTAAATGTGACTGCTTAAAATGCAGGTGGCTGACCTGAACCTTGTCTACACAAGCACTTACAACATTCCTACCACTGGGAGAGCTGAAAGGGTGGTAATGATGGTTGGGAGTTGTAGCAAAATCTCTACATTCTTCTCCAAATGAGGGATATCTATGCTCCATCTCCCACCAGCATGATGCTTCAAAACAATGGGCTAAATTCAGTCTTGTTGTGTAGGTTCACTAGTAAGAGAAGACAGTATAGAGATTATTTTTTACATTTCCTTCCAGTGTATCTGTTCAGGACCCAGACAAAATGCTATTCTATCAGTTCCTGAGTAACATCTGTTGTGGTTGATGGTGCTCCATTGTTCTGAGAGGCATAGGCAGTCCCAGTCTTGATATGCTAGCTATCCAGTGGACTTGGGGGAAGTGCAGGCTGGAACTCTGATTGCAGCATGTCTGCAGCACAGTATCTGAGATATTCTTTCTGTACCTCCATTTTACAAGAAGAATACCAGGCTCTGAGTACCTCTACTTAGCTGCTACAATTCCTTTCCTTCCCCTTTCGTGGCCTCATCATAGCAGCAAACTGTTTTCTGCTTTTGTTTTTTTACCTTGATTTTACATGGAAAACAGGTAAAGTTACAGTAACGGTACTTTCAAAAACTGTCTGAGAAATGTATACACCCTAAGTGTGAAGTACAGTGGCCTGGGTGCATGAGTCCATGTCTTCCTTCCTTCCGCTATAAAAGGTTTCTCTCTATACTATGAGAAAGAGAAAAGATCCTGCTGAGGATCTTCTTTTGTGTGCATAGAGGAGATAATGTTTTATCTACCCAGGTGAAAGAATGGACCTTCATATTATATGCAGCATTCTAGGTTGGAATGACATTGCAATATGGGAGTGCTAATTGGAAAATAGTCTTCTGCCATCTGAACTTAATGACAATGGGTATGTATTTCCTTGTCTTTCTAATCTAACCCAAGGAAAGAAACACAATTTATGCCAAGGAGTAAATAAGTTATTCTGATGACTGTCACTTGTGGTTTGTCAGGGGCCAGACCAGCTGGACCAGCTGCTGGCCTGCTCCCTGACTAACTATGCTGCTAGGCAACCAATGAGTCCAGCTGTACTGCCTTGGAAGTGACAGAGTGGCCACAGCCCTTGGTTGGGCTGCTAAACCAACAGCCATGCTTATAAGCCTGGCTCCCACAACAGATCAGTGGCTGCTCAATGTGTACCATGCCTTTGTTCCAGCCTGCTTCCAGTTCCTGCTCCCCTGTGGCTTCAGGCTTCTGGCTTTGATCCCTGTCTCTGCCTCTGGCTTATGACTGGTTGACCCTCTGGTTCTGGTACTTAGCTCCTGTCTCTCTGGTACTGATCCCTGGCTCCGCCTCTGGCTTATGACTCTGATTTACCCCCTGGATTTGGCATTTGGCTTCTGTCTTTTTGGTACTGACCCTTGGCTTGTTTCCTGGACTCTACTGGCCTTGGACCCAGCTATAATTGATTCTTGCTTCCATGACTAAGCATGACTGCCCATGGCCTGGTCAGCTATATGCTTACAGTCTGTAATGTTGTTGTAGCTGGGTGAGGAAAGATGAGTGAGGGGATATATTTATTGAGCTTATAGTGATTTCTCAAAATTATGATTCCCATGGTTGCATTTCTTGACATTTTACCCATACCACATAATCATAGTATGTTTGTTTATATGCTGTGGGGCAAGTTTTCAAGAGGAGCCCCTAATATTACATGCACAAAATACCCAGGTTAATGTGTAAGGCCCATATTTGCTCCTACAATCTGGATAATTACATATCTAGTTTATTATTTGCATGTGTAATTACTTCACTTGGGCACATGAAGCCCATCTGCATGCATAAATGTGGAATGTAAGGCAGTTTTTCATGTTCAGGTTTTGATACAGTCATAGAAATTAGCGATAAATAAGACCTACTAGATTCACTTGTCCATATCTCCCTGCATCCCTGACGATGGTTGTATAATAACTACTGTTTTGTTTCTAGTTTTAAATGTCCCAAGCAGTTCTTCCACCATTTCCCATGTGAGACTACTCCACTTGTGAATCTACTTTTGGAAATTCGGCCCCAGTGGAATATTGGAGCTAAAAAATTCCCAGTGGCCTAAAGGGGCTGGAACGTTTGCTGAATTCATAATTGACTTGTTGGCTGAATTCAATGCTATAAGAGCCAGGGATTGACCAGCTGTGTTTTTACTAGTATTTTATTGAAATCAATGGGAATTACTGTAGGGAAGGAAAACATTAACTGTGCCTGGGTTATGTAAAAAGAAACCCTGGCACATGATTTAAACTTATTTTTTTGTTGATCTGAACAATTGAGGGAGAAGAATGGAGTCAAAAGCACTACTTTCTCTGTGATTGAAGTGTATTGTCTTGGAATAGAAAATGTTGTCTAAGCTAATGCATTACTTGTAAAGAGTGCAAAAACCTGTGGATGGCAGGGGATAGAGTAGGTGACCTAACTGGCTTTTTGATCTCTAAGGCCAAGATATACCAAAGGGACTTAGGCATTATCATGCTGGGCATTGCGGTGCCTAGAAAAATCACAGGAACAACACTGGAATCCACAGAGCCTGAATTAGATGCTAGGCTCCTATGTAATGACTGCAATCCACAAAGCCAGAATGCTAGCCATTGGGAAATGCTGACCAGAGGAGCTAAGCCCCCTCCCCTCTCATGGAGATAGATGCCTATCTCTGCTTGTGATCCATGAACCATGGGAAGATGGGTGTTTTGATGCCCAAGTCACATGCTGGGCTGGAAAAGAGACCACTCTGGGAGGGTGGGGGTGAGGAGACTCGCAGATAGGGTACTCATCCAGGATGTGGGACAAAGGATTTGAACAGGGAGTATGCAACCTCTCAGGTGAATGCCCTACCCTAATTCTTCCACTAGCCCAATTAATATTAAATTTAAGTGGAACAACTTTGATAGGAGAGATTAAGGGAGCCTCATATAGGACTGTTCATAGTCTAATAGTTGGCACACTCACCCGAGAGGAGACAGATCCCCGTTCAAGTCCTTTCTTCCCCTCTGGTGGAGGGAGACTTAAACTGGGGGTCTCCCACAGCCTCGGTGAGTACCCTATCTGCTAGTTCAAAGGTTATAAGGCGGGTCATGGTCCTCTTTTGTGTGAATTTGCCTTAGGGGCCCAATCCAGTACTCAGTCTCTAAGCATGCCTACCAGATTGGCCCTGGCACACTATGTAAGAGGCTGAACACCAGTTTTCCCTGGTTTGTGAATCACTCTGGAGTATAGGCAGGAGATAGATGCATGGACTCAGATGCATGGACTCCTAGAATAAGTCTGCAGTGTTCATGCTCAGAGGCCAAAGCATAGGTGCCCAGGGAACCTTTATGACAAACTGAGGTGCCAAATGAATGTAGGCAGCTACAGGATTAGGTGGCAGCCAAGCAGGAGTTTTGTGGATCGCAGTTGTGCCTAAAAACATGACTTAGGCCCCAGGTACCTTTGTGGATCTCCAAGAATGTGATTCTATCAAAGAAAAATTGATGACCAATCACAAGGCAAAGTGGTACATAAAAATGTTGTCATGCGATACTGATCAATATTAGTAATCAACAAATTATTGGATAATTAATACTAATTTCTCAGATCTAACACATCTTGGTGAGATAATTTAATCATACTCTTCTGATAGCCATTAGTAAATTGTTAATTAACAACCAAGCAACTAATAATTACTGTTGGAGCCACTCAATTAAAAGATGCTGCTCTCCAAACTTTGTTCACACCGTGTATTTTACTAATATCTTATCCAGAAATATGCCAGAGATATTAAAATTAAAAACACCCAAGTATTTCTCCACTTTTTCACAGCAGCAGCAATTTTGAGTCTCTTTTGTTATTTTGATTTTTAAAGTCTATGGTCAGTTATTCAAGTGAATAAAGAATGTAAAGATTAAGATATTTAACAAACCACAAATAATCTTTACTAGCAAACAGTTTCCCTGTGTACAACATGTCTAGGAAACACTTGCACTTTGACTTACTGTAGTACAGTAGAGAAAACGGAGACCAACTACATGTCCCAGGCCTGGATAACCTACAGTTAACTCCACATGTCAAACTGATTGCCTGAAACAAGGCAGGCATATTCTATAATGACATACAAATAGCACCTCCATCCTGCAGACATCCCCTAATTATAAAAGAGAAATTATTTCCTGTGTTCATTGCTAGCAAATGTATGTTACTCTGGTGCACCATAATTTCAGTCTAAGTACTGTATCAAAGTTTGCTGAATGTGAAGCACGAAGTATGTTGGATGTTAAACTGTAATTACAGAAGGGAGTGGATTTCTAGAGTATTATATTTTTTGGTGGTATTTTATTTTATTGATTTTCAAATATACTTAAGAGTGCCAGTCTAAGCAACCAGGGATATTGGCAAAACAAAGTTCCAAAATAACATGTGATTTTAATAAAGTAATGAAGAACAACTTGCTTAACAAGATTTAAAACATCACAGTACCCAAAAAAGCAATGATGGATAGGGTACTAAACTAGGACTTGTCAGTTCTATTCATGGCTGTGCCACTGAAGTGCTATGTGACCCTGGGCAAATCACTTCTCTTCCTATGCCTCTGTTTCCCTTCCCATAAACTGTAAGCTGTTTTGGGTAGGGACTGTCTCTTACTGAATGTTTGTATGCTGCTAGCACAATGGGAGTCTCGGTCTGTGTGAAGGGCTCTAGGCCCAACAGTAATACAAACAAATAAGAATAATGTTATATAAGAAAGGGAGGGGGGAGGGGAGAGAGAGTGTAAACAGAACATGAAGAAAAGGAAACACTAAAGTGTGCATTCTGCTTTTCGGCCTGATTCTCTTACATGCTCCTCCATGTCTTAGTCCTTGAGATCAACTGGTCAATTTAATTTTAAGTCAGTAGCAGCTACATGTGCATCTGAAGGCTGCAATGATGGTAAAGAGGAAATGATAATTCGCTTTTACTTTATTCTTGCAACAGGCCCAAATGTGCTCATACTCTCTTTTGCTTTATAATCTATATGGGATTTTTTTAAAGAGGCATTTCCTTTTAAGGATGTGATCTTTTCAATTTCTTCTCAGTCTCAGATTTGTATTATCATACGATCACTATTTTGCCTGTCATGATACTTATAGGATCCATACTCTTTTGTATGGCTGTTTCTATGTTCACTCATGTCATGTAAGAAAGCAGAGATTTGCAGAAACGAGACATGTGAGGCTCAGTATGTGACCAAGGTTCCCATGGATAATTTTCCTGAACACACTCAGAATATATTCTGGCAGTCTCCAGGGTTCCAAGATAGTCCTAGCCTGATAGTCCTCAACTACTTATACATTTTGGCTCAGACTGTCTTCTTATGGCACATGCCCCCATTAGGCATTGAGCCTGTATGGAACTCAGGGACACTGTATGTGCTGCACTACTTGAGTATGGAACAGGTGAGTCTATGACCCCTCCCCATCCTTTGGCTTGGCTATTCCCCCTGGGTTAACAGAAGGCCGCAGTCACTACTCTAAGGAGTGTCTCTTGACCCAGTTACAAAGAGGAAGTTCCTTGCACTGTTTCCCCACTTTACATAGCAGCCAAAATCTGGTCCTTTTAATAGAGCCCACTTACAGCCAGTGAAACAGGCAGGTAAATTAGTTTTATTTTCAGTAACTTTATTGGCATGGTGTGGTGTGGAAGTGGTGCCATGTTAATACATTAGGCACTCTATTGGTGCAGAAGGCTGCATTTACACGGTTATGGGCATGGATGGGATTTCTTCAATATGTCCACTTTGCATTACTGTCTATCTTTTATTTAGTGACTGAATGCCACAGTCTGAGATGCCATTTCTCAAGTCTCCCTTTCATCCTCCAAACTTATATGGAGATGTCCTTTTTTAGCAGGAAATTATTAGCTATTTCTGATAATCTGAGAATGTAGTATATCTTTTTCATGGTGATTAGAAAAATCTGCATTTCAATTTCTTCCCTATTGTATTGTATATGCTAAGTGAACTATAGCTTTGTGACTCTCATTGCTGCTGATTTACCTACCTAAATGTGTATTCAGCAGAGTCTTAGCATGTTACCACCACGTCTCCCTTCCTAGTGACCTGTGGATGATATATTTAGCTAAAGTTTTATAAAATGTTATTGTCCTTCATTTGTCTGTGATTTAACTACTTTTGGAAGGAACTTGAGTGACAGGCCAAAAGGATGAACTTATCTAGTTATCAACAGACTATAGCAGTGGAAACTGCAGTATCACTCTCTTTAGAGTTGCCTGACAGTTCACCTCATCTCAGAACTGGTGAGAGCACTTGGAATAGTTTATTCCACATGCCTGTTCAGTCCCTGGCACCTCTGCTGAGACATCCTAAATTGTCAGCTAGAACCAAGTGTGGTGGTGGTGGTGGTTTTTGTGATGTAGTGATGCAATATGAACTACACTAAAGCCATGAACAGGTTTTAAATAAGCCATTTAATGGTAACAACTTTCAGGTACCACTTTCCTAACCTAGATTCAAATTAGTGACCAAGATATGTAAAAAGCAACAAAAGAGTCCTGTGGCACCTTAAAGACTAAGGTGCCACAGGACTCTTTGTTGCTTTTTACAGATCCAGACTGACACAGCTACCCCTCTGATACCTAAGATATGTAAAGTTATTTGTTTGATGTCCTGCTGCTCCTTTGCCCTAAAATTCTCCTTTTTACTAGTTCTCAGGGTATTAAAATACATGTTTTTCAGGAGAGGCCGGGGGCGGAATCAGTAGACTATACTTGCTGTTTACACCAAGAAAACATGGCCTTGCATGCTGACAGTGATTTATTGTCTGAGATCTCAAAATGTCTTTATTGGCTTTCTTTTGTGATAGCAGAAGCAGAGCTATTGTTATACTCTCAGCCAGGGCTATTTATATATTCTAATACTGAACACTCCTGTCTATATTGGGGTGTTCTAGCGACACCAAAAATTATATTTTTTCTCCATCCCTCCCCCAAGTAAAAGTACTTCCTTCCTCCCCTCTCTCCCCCCACCCGCTGCCCGTCTCAGTCTTGTCGATGGTCACATAAAATGTTGGTGGCTTCACTTTACCTGGGTTCATTTAAAATAAATACCACAGATCCATCTGTCGCGGACTTGCAATGGGGAGATGGAAGTGCCAGGACTGAGATGTCCTCCCTCCTTCAGTTAGGGAGGCGGGTTTACCTATATGTGTGGTTTTTTTTTTTTTTTAATTTAGACTCCGGTAGGTTCACCCCCTCCCACTCTGAGGTTCATATTTTAATCAAACCCCAACATTGTCGTGGAACATGGAATTTTGTGAAGAACCATGAAAAAGTGTCTGCTTTTTGTGGTTTTCACATGAAACCATAATTTGGCCCCGGTATTCTTGATAGGTTCATAAAACTAGATTGAGTTTTCGTGTGGTCACCATGACTCTCTTCTTCATGACATGATCTACTTATTAGTACTATTAACTATTAGTTTATTAATTAGCAAAAAAAGCATGTTCTAGGTACTTCATAAACAAATAAGTCTCTCTCTCTCTTTCTGCCCCGAAGAGCTTGGACTAATACTATTGCTTCAGAGTTGCCTGATGCAACTATTGACACGCTGCCAAAGGTTTGCTTTCAGAGTTCCTATGGTAAATATTCTAATACCCTGTATCCCAAATTAGCATTATGTGTTTCCAAGAAACCTTTTTTGAAGCACAAATGGCCCCAAACCCGTGTATCCCCTTTCTCTATTCTTCAGGTAGTTTAATTTTGCCACATAATACTCAGTGCATGAGATCAGTTTGAAGAGGGCTTGTTTTGGAAAACATGAGCATGGCAGTGTTAGTCAGGCTGTCCATCTAAAGCTATCTTAGCTTGGCATCTCTGACCTAATGAAATTGGCAAACCACCTTGTGAGCAGGCACAAAGCCATCTTAACAGATGGGCATGAGTGTGAACAGGCAAGGCACCATGTAGGAGCATTTAGTTTGTTAGTAAAGGGCAGAATTCCTGGACAGGAATATTAACCCAAGTTTATAAATTCGGGGATATGCCACTGCTATCCTTTCTTTCCTGTTCTGATTAATTAGAGGTAGTACTGGAGCGGGGTGAAGAGAGATACTAAAGCATAGTCTCCACTCCTCTGGGGCTTTCTGCCAAGGACTCCCATGGAGTTTGCTTACCATTGATTATGTTGAATAGGCATAAAGGGCACAAATGCCACATAACATTTCTGATTAAAAGATTCCGTAATTATTTTACATGTGGAAAATCTACTTTGTGCAGTTTTATATCTATTTTATCAGGTTGCTAAACACAACCCATTGGCCTGGGACATGACTGACTTAAAGGGCACAGTTTTCAAATGAAGGGTGAAATCTTGGCTCCATTGACCAGTAACTGTTTTGCCACTGACTTCGAAGGAGCCAGGATTTAACTTTAGGTTTCTAAAGGTATGATCCTACAAGCACTGAAATTAGTTGATGTTTATCACTGATGGCAGAGGGTGCAGGATTATGCTCTAAATTATACATATCCCAGGGGGGGAATTAATACACATACAGAGATCCAGCAGAAAGTCTATGAACCCCTTAGATCCATTGAAAGCCACATTTTAGGGATTAATTCCCACTCAAGACATATGCTAAAATATAAATCAAAGTAGAGTTTAAATGGTACTTAAGTGGTGCCATAGATCTTCTGATGGACCTCCACACAGAACGGAATTTCTCTTTGACATGGTGTATAAACCCCACACCAGAGACAAAGGGGTTAAAGAGCACACTAAACTTGTGCAGAGCGTTAGGCCTGGGATGTGGACTTAAAAGGAGGGAAGCTCAGTAGCTGTCCTTTCAGGCAAGGAAAACACAGGCTGTTTCTCTGTGAGACCAGAATCCTGCATGGGGCCAGGAGCTGCATGGATCCCTTGGTAGGAGGACAGGACAGGATTGTGGGTTTGATTGAAGCCCAGGAAAATCAAGCCTGAAGGACATAAATCCACACCGTGTAGAGGTCAAGCATAGGAGTTTATTACACACAGCACTGGCGGAGTGTCACCTTGCTTATTAGGCTCAGAGACACTGCCAATCAATTGATTACAATAGAATATATAGATTTTCCATGTGACAGGGTAGGCAGTTCCACACCCTGGGATAGGTTTTGCAGCAAGACAAGATAAGCACATTAGCCAATGGTTAACAGGTTACATAATGTATCCGCCCATAGTCTCAAGTTAGCCAGTTAACATTTAATTAATACTTTGATAAAATGTTATTAGTATAAAATATATATGTTGAATTCTGATTTGGGGTCCATAGGAATGGAGCAACTCCTTTGATTGTCCAACAGATACATTCCTAGGGGTTAAAGCAAAGAAACAGTGAAAGTATATGGCGATAAAGATTGTTTTTTGTTTGTCTAAAGGCAAGGCATTGGTACCTTGGAAAGGAGGTGGAAGGATGCCATATCTTATACTGACATGTGCCAACTTTTCATAAACTCAGGGTTGGATCTGTGGGAAGAACATCTCCCTACAGAAGAAACAAACACAATAGAAAAAGGGATTCTTTGTTCAATCTGCAACTCTGAATAAGACACAATTATTTAGTTCTTGGCTCTAACACCTGGCAATTTGCTGACCGGGCCTATCTTAGCAAGCAAGGCTTTCTGTTTACCCCAGCTTTCTCTTAGCTGATCACTATTTGCTAGGCCTCTGGTCCCTTGACCATACTCTGGACTTTGGGTCTGGAAAAGAGCTGGCATAATCCATATACCAGGTTGTTATATAAAAAGGGCCTCTGTTACTTCAGAAGGGTTGTGTGTGTTTCTCTCTCTCTCTCTCCCTCCTCCCCACCCCCATTTAGAGTGAAGTGGGATGAAGACCATGAGAGAAAGCTGAAACAGACCGGTTGCATTGCCATTCTACTCCACGAGGGGGTTTGCTTTGATGGCAGGACACCTCATTACACCAACCTAATATGAATTGTGGGCCAAATTTTTGACACTGCAGTGTCCTTTTTTCTGGGCCCATTTGCCTTGTAAAAATTGCTTCTGAAGTTAAGCTGCAAGTGCAAATTCCCAGATGTGAGTACAGTCAAGCACTTAGAAGCACACATATTCATATTTGTGCCTGGAATTAATTTTGCATGCATGAAATACAGTTATAAATTTTGCCCCCTGAAAAAGAGCCCATTGAAAATTTAATTTTGTATGCATGAAATAGGTAAACATATAGAACTACATATAGAACTACAATTAAACCTATGTAAAATCTTCAGTGTTTATTTTTGAGAATTTGAACAAAAACACTAGCCGCAGTTCGCCGTCCCAGGCCAATGCGGGAGGCAGGAAGCCGCAGCCAGAACATCCCTCGGCTCGCGCCGCTTCCTGCCTCCCGCATTGGCCTGGGACCGCGAACCGCGGCCAGTGGGAGCCGCGATCGGCCGAACTTGCCGACGCGACAGATAAACAAACCGGGCCGGCCCACCAGGGTGCTTACCCTGGCGAGCCGCGAGCCACCGGTTGCCGACCCCTGGTTTAGCCTAATCAAAAGGAGGCTAAGGAGAGATATGATTGATCTCTATAAATATCAGGGAGAGAGAGAAGAGTTATTTAAGTTAAGCACCAACATGGACACAAGAATAAATGGATATAAACTGGCCATCAACACGTTCAGGTTTAAAATTAGACAAAGGTTTCTAACCATCAGAGTAGTGACATTCTGTAACAGCCTTCCAAGGGGAGAAATGGGGGCACAAAACCCTAACTGGCTTAAAGACTGAGCTTGATAAGTTTATGGAGGGGATGGTATGATGGGACTGTCTACAATGGCATTGTAGACAATCTGCAATGGCTAGCAGCAAATGTCTCCAGCAGTCTGTGATGGAACACTAAATGGGGAAGGCTCTGAGTTATACAGAGAATGCTTTCCTGGGTGTCTGGCTGCCCATGTGCTTAGGGTCTAACTTTTTGCCATATTTGGGGTTGAGAAGGAATTTTCCCTCAGATGAGATTTTCAGAGATGCTGGAGGTTTTGTGTCTAGCTCTGCAGCATGGGGCGTGGTCAATTGCAGGTTTAAACTAGTGTAAATGGTAGATTCTCTGTAACTTGAAGTCTTTAAATCATGATTTGAGGACTTCAGTAACACAGTAAGAGGTTATGGGTCTCCTACAGGAGTGGGAGGTGAGGGTCTGTGGGCTGCAGTATGCAGGAGGTCAGACTAGATGATCATGACGGTCCCTTATGGCCTAAAAGTCTGACTCCATGAGTTTGCCATTATAACTCTCATCTCTTACCAGAGAAAGAACCAAGTCAACACAGTTGGATCTGGATCCAGAAACCCTAATTTATTACATCTGTTCAGATACAGGGTCAGATGTGGGCTTTAGCCCACTCTCATACTTTAATGCACCAGTAGTTGAGATAATGTTCCATAGTTAAGTGTTAAATCAGCGTTCTACTATAACCCCAAACTTTCAAATGGAGCCCTAATCCCTTTTGTGAAGAACTTTTAAATTGTAGGATTTTATTTTGAATCCAAATGAAACCAAACATCAAAATAGCGATGGCCCCATGAAATGGACTTTTCTCTGGCCAGCTGTAGCGCTCACCACTTGTGAGCAGCCCACTTCTTTAGATAAAGATTCAGGAGGCTGTAATAGGGTGAGCTGGCCCTTTAAGGCAGGCTACAGGGTTCAGCCCACAGCCAAGGCTTTTTAGGTCTTGTAGTCCAGAGGGCATATGGAAGCTGTAGGCCTCACAGCAAGGAATGCTGGGCGGGGAAGCTGTATATATAAGAGCTCCCTTTCTGTCAGTTCAGAAACAATCATGGAGGGAAATTATCTTTCATAATCTTTGGTAGGAACTATAGAGGTGTTCCTGCAACTGCCCAAAAGAGGGGGATCAGCAAGAAAACTCTGGAAAGGGATATTTTTCTATTATGGAACTGCTAATGGGGGATTCTGGAAAGGGGCTAACCCCAGGAGTTGGTAAAGGGAAGAGGTCCTGGGCAAAGAAACCAAGAAGAGCTTGCAGGTCTGGATCAGATATTTGCTTCTTCTCTTGGGACCTGGAGTCTGAACTTCTGCTAGAGGATGTGAAGAAACTTTCTTTTGTTTCCCTTTAACTGAGGGACCACTAGAGAGCACTGTCCTTACAGCTCAGAGAGGAGAAGTTGGGCTTTCCTTTTTGTGGAAGGACTGTTTGTTTTTTTTTTAATTTACCTCAAGGTCTTAATTACCCAACCCAGTCAGAAGGATACTTAGGTGATAGCTAAACCGAACAACAGAAAGGTAAGCACATAGCCTAAATGTAGGTACCTTCTTCTGAAAATTTTGGCCACTGTCTTGAAGCCATATTAACAGTCTGTTTATATGTAATATCTTCATTTTCCTTTCCCCCACCCCCAGGTCCGGGGAACCTTCCAGTGCATGTAGAATAAAGGGGCTCATTAGGTTTTGAAGTTCAGTCCTGATTTATGGAAATAAGGTGGTAGAACTGTTAATTCAAACCATTATTGCTGCTATTGTTTGGCTGGAGATAATTTTCTGCACATCCAGCCTAAGAAGGCAGCAGCTGTCTTTACATTGACAGCTATATATTTGCAAAGGGAATGAAAGAAACTTAACTTTTTCAAATAAAAATCTTCCTCTTGTAGAATAGATTTTACAAAACACATAAGTCCTTGGTCTTTTTTAAACCTGTTAACATCTCCTTTTCCTGACATTAACTATGTTCTGGAGAATGTTGCTTTGTTTCATGACACCCCCACCTCTCTCATGCAAACTGTCCACCAGAGCAGTAGCCCTTCTCTCTGCCCAGGTCAGTTGGAAAGAATGTGCATTCCATTACAAACATAATATGGTTTCATTAAGCTGTGTGAAATACCTTGGATGCTACTGAGCATAAAAAAAAATCAATTGCTTATAGCTCTAAATTTTTAACTCTTCCTCCTGCCACACAACCAACCAACCACTCCATGAAAACTATCTCTGCAAAGTTTGAAACTTTAGCCATGTTCCATGGATTTTAAGGAAAAAAGGAATCAATAATTCTCATCACCTAGTCTTACCTCTGGCATAACACAGGCCAGTAATTTCTGCATCAAACCCATATTGGTCTTATTTGCTCTAGCCTTGTTCAAAGCATACAGCTACCAGAACTATGGGCACATAAGAAATACTTAGATGGAAACATAGTTCAGCCAACATTATTTCTATTTGTCTATTGTATGATGGGAAACATGGTTTTGATTCACTCTCCAATAATTCAATAGAGACTAAAAAGATTTTGCTTCAATTTTCAAAAATACAGTTTGTCAATCAAACTTTAGCCCAAGATGACTGGAAAGTTATGAGCATGTAGAAATTGAATTATAAGAACTGTTATGTAAACGTCTTGTTGGTTAAAACATGACCCCTTTTCTCTAGACTCTGCTCCCCAGAGGTGTATGGCGCCTCTCATATGCATACATTTTGTATTCTTGCTTTTACTTGGTTTCCCACAAAACACATACAGACACTTGCTATTTTGCATTACATATTGATGTTAGGAGTAATGAAAGAGTTTCCTTTAAAAGTAGTTTGGATCAGTTTCTGAATTATTATCCAAAACAATAATGATCCATTTATTTAAAATGAATGGGCTATGTAAACTGGCACAGTATGTTGAACTTCTGTTCCTTATAGCAAAGGCTAAGTGATGTTTTTAGACTATCCATTTTGCTGTATTCCTTTTAATTTCTTTATTGTGACGGGCTAACATGATACAAATGGAAAATTCCTACTGAGACTGTAGTGTTGTACTAATACAGGAATGGATCACTGTTGATACTGCTCATATTGAACATTGCCTGTGAGTACAAGGGATCTCTTGGTTTGTCTGTTTTTGTGTATAAGGTGCAAATGTTGACATTCCACATGATCATATGTACTTACGTAAAAAAATGTGTTACTTGGATACCTTACAATCCCGATACTTTCAGGAAGAGTTTTATTTTGCATCAAAAGTGAAATCTGCAGACTTTCTTTCACAAAAGGTCTTGCCTCCCTTAGTTATATGCAAAACCCTTTCTCATGTGGATAAGTAGAGTCATAAACTTGATAGTGAATTTTGGTGCAGATTATTTTGATGAACCAGACTCATTTGTTTACTTTCCCAGCTAGAAAAGACACATCTAGGTAAGTAGCCAAAAGGAGGAGGGTATAAATGCAGGACCGGGAATAGAGTTTGGCTCAAGTTATATTGACTTTGGCAAAAACATGACATGAAAAATTATGCCTCAGATAAAAATAAATTATAAACTAGAGGTATTTGAATGAGAAGAGTTCTCTATGTAAACTTAATAAATGAATGCTAATTTAGTTACCAATTTGTAGCTATGAAACATAACCAGTGATGTTATTCTTTGGAACTTGTTTTGGAAAAGATTGCATAACCCATGAAGCAATTCTTCACAAAGTGCATAAAAGTGTCAGCTTATGTATAATTTATACAGCTAATGTTAGTTATGGTCTGTTTAATACTATTTAATGCTGCTGTATGACATCATTCTTTCATTTACCAGTTGAAAAAATAAAAAGACCAATCAGAAACCTTTTATGGAATAAGAAATATGTTTATTGTATTTGATTTTAAAAAACTGTATAAGACAATAAACATGATTGCTAGGGAGGTATCTAAAGGATTTTTAAAAAGGCATTATTGTGGTATAGTATATATAATATTTACTATATAGTTGTTTTAATCATAATTAAACACTGTTATCTAATACACTGCTAATGTGCCATGAGCAATTCATTTTGCCAATTGTCATCATATAGGCTTGCCCCTTTATTAGTGGCAATAATTAAATCAAAGTTTAGTTGTACTTACTATGTTTCCTCCATTGCCTACAGGGCATCCCTATGGGAGGGATATGAGTTAGTGCTTCTGTTTTTAATCCTTACATTTTTAATCCCAAAATCCATTTTGTACATGTTCAGCAAGATGTAGGCTACCCTGTTTACACCAACTGCCTTTCCTAACTACAGACTTTTGGTAGGGGAAGGAGGATGTGTGCGGAGGGAGGATGGGAGTACCTCAAAAAATTCAAAGATTCCCTGTGATGTCTCTCAAACCGTGCCATAAAAAGGGCATAATAAAACTGATCCTTGAAACTGTATTGGTTAATGAGCATAAAAGTGACTAATTAATATTGGCTGTAGACATTGTAATACCAATTATATCACAAAAGGCTAAAACTTGTGGCAGTGAAAAGCCTAATATCCAGTGGAAATGTTGTTTCTATTGTGTAGGAGCCTGTGATCTGTAAAGACTGTTCAACAAGAGTTTGTATGTGGTTCCAGAGTATCTCCCTTGTTGGGAGAATGGGGGGCAGTTCTGGGTAGGCCAAGCGAATGGCAAGATTCAGTCAGTGGCTCCACAAACAAGGCAGATCCACTCCACAATTTTCACAGAGAGGAAAGGAGCACAAGCAGTCCATGTCCGTTATCCAATCCAGTGGCGGTGTAGAAGTGAGTATAGTAAGGGCATAATAAAACACCCTAGGGGTGTTGGACACCCTGCCTGTATGATGGGATGGGGGTGGGGAGGAGGGAGGATTATATGCCTCTTCTGCCTCACTCATGTATGTCTTCTACAAAAAAGCCCTTCTATTTGGGCATTATTATTTTATTTATTTATCTGCATAACCATAGCGCCTAAGATCCTTAGGCACATACCAGGACCCTTACTGAAGTATCAGCTGGATAATGAAAGAAATATAAACTAGCTGGTGCTATTTATATAAAATATGAGAGCTTTGGCTGTCAGAAATACCTGTCAGGATTTTCTTTCATTAACCTCTTTTGTTTGCCTTACATTTGAAAGCTATTGTGGTGAACTTAGGGCCTGATTGGTCATTGAAGTTGATCCAGCTGAGGATCTGGTCTAAAATATTTATTTTGTCCTACATGATATCTTCACAAGTAGGCTGAACAATAACAATTGTTCTGAATGCCAGAATATTGATATTTTTCATGAATAGTGAAAGATTTTCTTTTTTTAAGCCTTCAGTTTAAACAGGAGATCTGTTTGCTCCAGGGATTTACAGCAACGGGTTTCTTATGAAAGCCATCCAAATAATAGCTGTTAGGGATGAAATAGAAGTGAAAATACTGAATTCCTCATGGAAATCTGTGAAGCAGCAGGAAATTCCATGACACACGTTACACAAAGTTCAAATACTTGAGATTCTTTTAGCTTATTCTTAAAAGTAAATAATGTTGTTTTGCACCTATTTTTGTGGCCATAGATTTATTTCTACACCAAAATAAATGTTTTTGCAGAACTCTACTGTTTTGGAATTTTTCATGTGAATATGAATATCCTTAGATATACACATACATTCCTAGGACAGTAATTCACCTCAACTGATTGCAACGTTACACAGCACTTGAAAATATCCAGTTATAGAAACTAGCTTGAAAGCCTGCTCTATATATTTTTGACATTTGGATAACAAGGAAATTAAATAAGCTTGGTGATCCAGAACCTCTGTATTGTTAAAATATATATTGCTATTGCTTTTTGATAATGATCCCTAAATAGTATCTTTTAAAAAAGGCTCTGTTCTCAAATATTGAAAGATAGGCAGCTAACAATGTATTTGCAATTACCTGCATGCCTTAACCAAGAAAGTAGTCAGTTTATAGTTGCCTTCAATACGTAAACTACAAATTATTAGTGCATGAAAATGGCATCTAAGTTCTGTTGCTGGGGTCTAGTAATTTTGGATATTTTCCATGCTATTACTGCCTGCTCCATATACCTTTACTGGTTCTTTTTGAAATTAACTTAATGGCACTCTACAGAAATGGACTGCCTACTGAGAAAGAAAGCTTGCTTGCGAAGATGGACTAACTTCCTACTGGGAAGCACTGAGTTGGCACAAACCGAGAAATGCTTTAGCATTAATTTACTTGAGTATCAAATTATTCAAAATAATTAAAACATTTAAGAAATGAGTAGTCAATATTTGCCTTAAATAATTTGGATCCATGAGCAAGTACTTTATACCCCAAATGCCCATAATATTTCTAAGCTATATAACTAAGGCAATATACTCTAAACTTGCCGCAGACTTTTTTTCCCCTTCAGGCAACAAGGGACACATTTTCAAAATATGGCTTCCATTTGTGAGCACCCAAATTTGTGCACCCAATCACTTACAAATACAATTTCTGCCACTCTGTGCATGTACATTCTATATGCATGTTCACGACAAATGTATGTGCACAAGTATAGAATAAAATGGATTTCTAGCAATTGTGTACCCATGTGTCAATGTCCAGAAATTTTCTATGCAAGTATTAGCTGGATTGGACATCTTTAAAAATATCACTCCAAAATTTCCCTTCCCTGAAATTTCTCTATAGAATCCAATATCTGTATCTTGATTTTTCTCTCACAGCTCCAGAATTTTAGGAGCTTTGATATCCATCTGTATAAATCAGTCTCTGCCCTACCTCTTTATTGTGGGCCAAATCCTTAGCTAGTGTAAACTGGAGTACACATTTACACCAGCTGGGAATCTGTTTTTTGTTATCTGTTCTCTCAAGTCCTTTCTCAGGCTTTGTCATGGCTGGAATCATGCCAAGATCATGAAGGAAACTTGATACCTCTCATGATCTGAAGTTGGGATAAATTAATGGGGACATCTGACTGTAGATATGACAACCATATTCCAACCTTGGGATATGATCTAAATTTTTTGCCCTATGTACAAATCTTCTTGTGCCTGTGGGGAAAGGACTAAGTGTTTGTTAAAGCCAGTAACACTGCAGAGATTCCCTATTCCATTGATTCTGGTTTTTAAAATATACTTCTGCAAAGTATTCTGAACACACTTTTCTCCTTAATAGATATAACATCACAAACCCAGCAATTCAGAATGATTGGCCCTCTGCTCTTGAGAGGGACAAGACTAGAGCCACAGATGTACTGAAGGTTAGGAGTGCAATACCTCAGTTAAGCTATATAGAGAAACGAAGCATTCACCTGCACTGATTGCTTTGACCAGTTTTATCAGTCTCATTATGGGATTTCTTGTAATCTAGGGTTTGGGATCCTTTTCATTTTGTTTGTTTTCTTGTTACTGAGTAGTAAAAATCATTCAAATTTCTTCTATTCAGGACAATGGAAAAATAGTATTGTTGTTTGGTTAATATAGACAGCTATTTTTGATGAATTTTTGGTGTGTTTGTTCCTGTTTCTACAACACACAGCAAATAGAACACTTTAGCAGTAACTGGAGAACACTGCCTGTGTTTTCTCATTCTTACTTCAAAAAGATAGACATGGACTTCATTTCCATTACACTACATACAACATCCTAAGCCACACTGAAAGTAAAGTAAATCACAGTAAACTTAACATGAAATGAAGAAATAGTATGTTGGTATTTTTTTAAAGTTCTAGGCACTTGGAAAGCTGATTCCAGTTCACTATCACTAACAATTTACATTAACAGCAAAGGAATTTATTCTCGATGTTTTTAAGATGGGCATTACTTCTAATTTTATGATAACTTCATTATGATGACCTGTCCCTTTCTTCTTGACACTTCCATTTCACCAGTAGGAAAGTATCTAATTTAAAAAAAAGTGGTGTTGTGAGACCTTGGTCATATAGCACAAATGCATTGCTGTGTGTGTTGAGGGCAACATCTGTCATCACCCCACTTCTGCCTGTGCTTCTGTCCAGCAATTATTCTGTTCTCTCAACCCCCAAATCAAACCTGTCCCTACCATCTCCCTATCAGTTCTGCCCCTCAGGCTCACTTCGCAGCTCCTGGACTTCTTAACTCCCTTCTCCCAGGCAGGGTCCCCTTTTCCCCCTTCCAAGACTCGGTGTTGCAGAGGAGCTGTTATGTTACTCACAGGAGAGGAGGGAGCAGAGCTGCCAGGATCGTTCTGCACCCTCCTCCTTTATGCGAATATCTGCTCCTGAACCGAAGAGAGTTGCCTACTTCCTGCAGAAGCTCTGATTGGCTTCTCTTTTCGATGAAGTGGGCAGTGGGGAAAGCTCCCTCTGATTGGCTGGTCTCCCCAGGCAGTACTAAAAATCTGCACCCTTCAGTGGTCTGCCTGACTAGTTAGAAATGTTGTTTCCAAGGTCTGCATCCCAGCGCACTTCAAGCACTTCACAAGGGTATCGGGTTTTCCAGTTTAGACCATCTCTCAAAAATACAAGCATGTTTGTATTATATAGCATACAATTGCTGTCTCCTTTCTAGTACTATCTATATCCCCATAGCCCATACAATCACTTTATTGTTCTTAGTTTTGAGTCTGATCCTCCCACCCTTATTCAGCTGAGCAGAACCTTACATAGGAGGCACTATTATGGCTATAGGTAACCTTAACGTTCTGTTACATAGAAGAAATCCTCCACTGGCCAGCTCTGCCAGCTTTGCAGTAGCATCACAAAGTTGCCTGAATTCACTGGACAATCACTGCTTACATATGCCAGAACAATTTAAATATTACCCTTTGTATTTCATCGGTAGTACAATATGTTGTTGAAGGATTGTGTGCTATGTATTGGTCACTTTTGGGTGCTGTGTGCTTACATAATGCAAGATGCTACACATGTATAGACATGTAAGGTTGTAGAACAAATGGTATGTGATATGGTATTTGAGGAATTGTGTATGATCATATAACTGACTTATGCATAAAGAGACAATTAAGATGGGTGTGCAACCTAAACTTGTACACTCAAATGTTAGTAAATGCCAACTGCGTGACTTTAAGAGTCTAACATAATTTCCACTTCTAATGACATTTTCTAATTATTTTTTTAAATGGAAGTGTACAAACACATCTTTAAGAGAGCTTCACTTGCCAGGACTCTGCTGTGCAGGCTGGCAAAAAATTGCAAATACCTCAAACAACTGCAAATTCCACATACCTGCCATGAAGGGGATGATTTGGTTAGAAAACACTAGAATGTATATTTATAGTGCTTCAAGGCCCTAATCAGCTATCAGTACCCCATTGTGCTAGGCACTGTACATGTCTACCGGAAATACAGTTCCTGGCCCAAACTACCCAGTCTATGCAATACTGCTTTCTTTCACCAAAGATCCCTGACCGTCCACCCTTAACTGCAACCTCTTGTTTCTCTAGCCACTGCCACAGTCAAGTCAGTTCTGGCTCCCTGCAGCCCCTCTGCTCTGTCTGGTTTTAGTAGCTCCACTGAGCATAAGGCAGGCTGGGTTGCCCCAAGGCTGCGGTGTTAGAGAGTGAACACTGATTAAATTCTACAGGAAATGAGGGGAAGGAGCCTGTACAGCAGACCGACCCCCTGGTCTGCAGGACTGGCACATGCACCTAAGTTTCCTACTTTCTGGTTGCCCTCCTTCCCCAGCTACTTGAACCTGCTTTCTCCAGCACCTCTCTGGATGACCTCCTAAGGCATACAGGAGGGAGGTTTATGTATATTCAGAGATCCACAGTCAGGAAGGCACCTGGGTGGTGGAATGCCTAAGCGCCATCTGAGCAGGAGGTCAATCTGCTGTACAGGCACCAGGGGCGGCTCCAGGCACCAGCACGCCAAGCGCGTGCCTGGGGCGGCAAGCCACGGGGGGCACTCTGCCGGCGCCAGAAGGGCGGCAGGCAGGCTGCCTTCGGCGGCTTGCCTGCAGAGGGTCCTCTGGTCCCGCAGCTTTGGTGGACCTCCCGCAGGCGTGCCGCCGAATCCGCGGGACCGGGGGACCTCCTGCAGGCAAGCCGCCGAAGGCAGCCTGCCTGCTGTGCTTGGGGCGGCAAAACACCTAGAGCCGCCCCTGACAGGCACCTTACCCTTGCTCCCTGTAGAATCTTAGTCAGTGTTCACTCCCCTAACACCACAGCCTTGGGGCAACCCAGCCTTATGCTCAGAGGAGCTACTAAAACAAGACAGAGCGGAGAGGCTGCTGGGAGCCAGAGCTGATTCGACCGTGGCAGTGGCTAGAGAAACAAGAGGAGTGGAGCTTGGGATGGAGCTTTCTTGCTCAGGAGCTCCATTCCTCCACAGTTCAACAACTTCATAGAAGCTTATCGCTCTCTTAAGTTCACTCCCAAATCTTTGCTTTCCCCAGGGTTAATTTGAAGCTATTTTGTGGACTCAAACTCATTGTTCAGCCAAGTTAGTTGCAACTAAGTGGCCAATGCATCAGACCCTAGAACTACATTGTGCTTTTTAGCATGGAGCCCTTAGTAAGCAGTGGTGCATGCATTGTTGTGGGACAGACAGGAAAACAAAAGAAACAGAGGCATGCACATCTACAGAAAGTGTAAAGATAACTGAGAAATTTTCAGATGTTCATAAATCAGTCTTACCTTCAAGCCACTAGCAAAGGTGGCAGGAACTTAATTTTAAAAAATAAAGGAGGAACTAAAAGAAATCATGACTTTTGTCAGCAACTGCTTATTTCTGTTTTTGCTGGTATATTTAGACATTCTGCAATAAAAAAAGTTTTTAACACTAAAAGAGTGAGAGTTAACGGCCAAAGCCACTCCTAGGACTATCCGGCAGTACTGGTTCTCCTGATTTATCAACTAAGCTTGAGTTAAGGGAGCATGCTACCATCTCCACTGCTGTGGTTTCTGCTTTGGCCAGTGGCACTAGGGTATTATCTATCACAATAACAGGCCCCAAAGGAACAGCAGACTGTCATTGCTGCCTGACAACCTGAGGAAACCATTCATACTATTAACAACAACAAAAAAGGCAGTCGCTGTCATTTCTTCTGCACTAAAAAAAATCAGAGGTATTGGATGGCAGAGAGGCCAAGGATTCAATAGGCATGGACACTAAATGATATTCTCATCACTAGCTGTGATCCCCCTACAGAAGGGCTAAAGCACACAACTGAAGCAGGGCTACATTCAAAAGTTTGAATTGCCTGTGTTATTGCTTTACCTGTGGACATATTAGTTCAGATTCAAGTGCTTTCAATCAGTATACATCTCACAAGCTTTCAGTTAACTCCCCTCTGGGCTATATAACTTGTTTGATGAACTTGGCCCTTTTTTCCCCCCTGTCAATGAATGGTCCATAAACACACTGATTTTCTCAAAAGTATTTATTTGAAACATTTTCACCAAAGTTTTGTGAATAATCCTTGGCCTACAGATACTTTGTGAGCAGTAAACTGCAGATATTTGAATAGCTGTGATTGGAAACCTAGTCACCGGGTATATTTATCTGCTGATTGGATAATAATAATGCTCTTGAAATCTGATTTTTGGTATTAATATTTGTAGCTACACATTCAAAATTCAGTTTCCGTAGGTTCTCGGATATCTGCATAAAATTCCCTGTTTGGTGAACATTCCAGTCAGTGAACTCGTTTGCTAGAATATTAATGGAAAGCGGTGTTGTCAATGTGAGGATGTGATTAGAGTGCCCATGCAGAACCAGCCTGAGGTTGAGGAGATGCAACTCACCTCTCACTGTCCCCAATCCTCAGCTGTGCCCAGTAAGCAGTAGGCACAGTTGAGAATTTGACCCTAAGTGGTTCTACTTGTGACACACAGGAGTGCTGATAATTAATCTTTACTTCCTGGGTCAGTCACATGACCTGGGTTAGGGTTACAAAAGGTTAGACTCCTGACATGCTATGGGTCAATATCCACTGCTAGTGTCCAGTTTTTGACCAGAATGCCCCGTTGAAAAGGGACCCTGGCAGCGCCGGTCAGCACAGCTAACCGGGCTGCTAAAAGTCCAGTTGGCTGCAGAGGGGCAGCCAGGCTCTGTGCCCAGCTCCATGTGGCTCCCGGAAGTGGCAGCATATACCTCTGACTCCTAGGCGGAGGGGCGGCCAGGAGGGCTCCGCACACTGCCCCTTCCCATAGATGGTGCCCCCACAGCTCCCATTGGCCACGGAACAGTTCCTGGCCAATGGGAGGTGCAGAGCCAGTGCTTGTGGCAGTGCCTGCAGGCGGGGGCAGCATGCAGAGCCCCCCCGGCTGCTCCTCCACCTAGAAGTTGGAGGGACATGCCACCCTTTCCCGGGAGCTGCACAGACTTCCTCCATCCCCAGGAAATGCTGGGGCCACCTGAGGTTGGGGCCACCTAGAGCCCGCATCCTGAACCCCCTCCCACACCCAAACTCTCTCCCAGAGTCCTAGCAATTTGTGCTCTGTATGAGTGCCCCTTACTGTTGCTTGTAGCTGCTCTTTATAGAGGAGTCACCAGGGTGCCTCTTTCAGTAATCAGTGTTGGCTAGCCCCAGGCCCTCCAGCCTTTACAGGGCAAGCCACCCTATTATACTTCCTTTTCTTTTATTTTTATTGGAAAGCCAAGATTAACAGGTATTCACATGACTGTAGGAGTTAGGATTTTAAAAAAATACCATCTATTGCAAGACCCATGATAAAATCACAAGAATTGGCAACGCTGAATTCAGTGTAGTTGAGTGAGTTGTGGGCCAGAGTTCCTGACTAGCCAAGTGCAGAATGCCTACTTTCAATTAGTGGTTGTTAGACAAAAAATGATTTTGTCAATCCGCCTGTATACTTTGCTGCCTATTACATGGCAGCTTTCTGGATTAAATCTTGAGACAGTTCTGTCCTACAAATGCATGAAAAGAGTTAGATATTTTGATCATATTGTATTTTCTGATTAGTAAATCTAAATACAAATTGAAAGGTTTTAGTCTACATAGATATTTCTGTCTATGTTGCATACACTATTACATTAAGAAAAGTAAATTTTATATTACTAAATATTATCCGAAACACAACATGATGCCTGTCAAGTTGCCATGGTAGGATAGTTACTTTAACTCTCCTCAGCAGGTAACCTTGTTTGCACACTGCTTAAACTTGTTCATCAATGATTCCTTACATGATAACCAGAATTTTAAAGATATATTAAGGATGCCACCAGACTTCTATCAAATACAAATATGTATCACTGGAAAGATAAAAGATAAATGAAGACATGCAAACTATTTGGATATTTTCCTCCTTCTCCCCCTACTCATTTATATTAATTATTTATTTGTATTGCACTAGTGCCTAGAGGCCCCAATTAGGTTTAGGTTCCTGTTGTGCTAGGCATAATATAAATAGAGTAATAAAAGCAGTCTTGGCTCCAGAAAGCTTAAAATCTAAGACAAGACACAACAAGTGGGTGTAACAATCTATAGGAATGAATGCGAGAGGGAGAGGAGAAACAGTAATTAGAACTTGCATTTACACAGGCCAACTGTGTGCTCAGCTCCGTGATTTCAAATCCTTTTAAAAATTAAAAGTAATTATAACATATAAAGGTAAGTATCAGAGGTTCTTACTGATTTGCTACATAGCCACTTTCAGTTGCAGAATGAAGGAGGTCAAGTGATGGCTTTAAGCTTTGGTTCAGGAAGGGCATTCCATGCATCACTTAATAAACATCTGCCTTATCACAACATCTTATCTTGCTCTCATTTATAGAATTTCTCCTTTATTTTCTGACAAGGGTGTTGAATGGTCAAGAGATAATAGTTGGTATATTTTCAGACTACCACAATATTTTTCATCAGTTTGGGGATACTAGTCATACCTTATTGGAGTTTCCAGACAGCATTTGTGGACTCCTTTGCATGATTTATAGTACAAACTAAGCTACTTAAGCTACCTTCATAGCTATGTGGGTTATTTTACTCTCAGCTGATATTTTACTATGTAGAGCATGGGTGAAATCCTGGCCACAGTGAAGTCAGTGGTTAAACTCCCATTGACTTCACTGGGCAAGGATTTCACCCCATGGCTTTTTAAAAAAGCTGAATTTAGTGCAGAAATCCTGATAGTGGGGAGTAATCTAGTCCAAATTCTCAGTCTTTCTGTTTTAACTCAGCCTTTGGAAATCACCTGTGTTCTGGTGGTCCTCTTACTGTCAGTCTTTCAGCATTCTTTGAAAGAGAAAAATGTAAGGCCGGTGCTATAGATGAAAAGCCCCCAAAATACTTCTCCTGCAGTATTCTTAGCCCTGCCATAGCAATGGACCAAGTTTAGGACCTGAACTTGGATCCACTTCAAGTAAACCTGTAGGCTGAACTACTTAGAAACATCTAATGTAAAAATAAAAGTTGTGCTATAAATGTACTTTACTGCATCTTACTTCCTCCCATCAATATATAGCACTTACCCATTCGGCAAATAAAGCTGCACCATGTATTTTAATCGAGACGTGGGTCTCCTGCTCCCAACACTTATAATCAGATCACAGTTTTCCAACTAAAGCTGTTTGATATCCTACTTTTTTCAACATAGTAGCATGTCAATAAGTCGGAGAATAGTTCTGTTTGTTAGATTTCCCCAAGCATTCTGAGGAAATCCTTTGACAATTCGCTGTATAAAGTCAGTTAATTGCTTTATATAGTGGAGCAAAAGTGAGTATTTAGACCTATCACATGACAGACGTTCAGAAAATATGGGAATGACATATTTGTCAATAAAATGATCACTAGAAGAGTAAATTATTTTATTATGTGAAAGTTCTTGGTTTGTCGAGATATCTCGATTGTACTAATAACTGACACAGTCTTAACCTGCTGTCTGAATAGCAGGAAGAAAAGGCTCCTGCTTATTTTTTTGAATCTTCGCAGGATCTTCCTATAACCAGAAAGTAAATCTCAAGACACCATAGAATTGAATAAAAAAAAAGATAGTTTAAATTATATTTTATTTTAAGTCAGGTAGGATCATAATAGAAAAAGATCATCAAAAACAATGAAAAAAATAATTGTTAATTTCTACAGTACCTTGAAACAGAAGCCCATGAGAATAAATGGAATAAGGATACTATTAAAATTTCCTCTTTTATTATATCTTCTCTGCCAGAGTAATTGTTGCTGTGTCCAATATATGCAGGGGACAATTTACTAGCTGTTTTCTATTAGTTTTTAGCATTAACATATACAGAAAAAAATGAATAGCAAGCTTTTCTTTGGTTAATTAAATGACTGACAAGTCATAGATGTTGCTGCACCAACTCTTCCATATGATTTAAAAACACTGGCAAACAAAAGAACAGTAGACTAATGTAAACGGCGCTCTTTATTAAGTGAATATTGATGCTATATTATAGATTTTTTTTTATGAGCTTGAGTAGACTGGAGTGCATGTCTCTTTTCAAGTTTCATATATTAATATTCACAAAGGAAAAACTGCTTGTACCATTCACATAAAAGAATCTAAAAGATGCTTTCCTGTTGAAATGACACCACTCATGAAAGACTTTATTTTTCAAAATGACCTACTACAACAGTGTATTTTTATTATCAGGATAACATATGGTTATTTATTTATTCAGTATAAAATTAGTTTGGTTTTGCTAATTGGATGCTGTTTTTTACAAGCTATCTTCAGAATCAAATGCACTGAATAGGTATTCCTGCACGGCATACAAGTTCCTTACAGGCAGCAGTTTCCATGATTCTGTTCTTGTTTGGAAACAAATTGTAATATCGTTCTCATTTTCTCTTTAAGAGTATTTTAGTCTTTTGTAATTAATTCAATAACCTTTTCATTTTAAAGTGAATTTGGTGCTAATTAAAGGTGCCAAACTGACAGCCTTGGAAACAGCCCCAAAATAGATCTATTCTACTATCCTCTCTCACACAGCTCCTCAGCTATTTCTAGGAGAACCATCTTTATCCGTAAAGCACAGTTTAGTTTGTCTTTGATGTGGACACCCATCCCCAAGAAGTGGACCAAGACAATTAGTGCATTTCAATTTCATTTCAGACACCAAATAGCAACTGGAAGTTAATGACTTTCAGTCACGATTTCTTTCAGGTTAGCGGACTTATGATGACTTGGATATGGAAGACAGTGTATCCTATTACTAGTCTCCTCAGCTTTCCACTACCTCAAGTACTTTAATTCATCTAAATATTTTGGTTAAATAGATAATTATTATTTTCATTTATTTCTTTTATACACATTGATCAATATAGGCCTAATTCTGTGAGGTTTACAAAGATTTCTTCAGCGTACGAAAGCTCACACCCTCAACTCCCATTTGAAATTAATGGTAGTGTGGTGCCTAAATATCATTAAGAACCTGGGCCTAAGTATTTTCAACTCAGTGAGCTGTGATGGAAATTGAGAACATCTAGTGTTTTTCAGGATTGGCCATATATAATTTAGGGTGAGTTATTCTGTTCTGGGAAAACACAAATAGGATTATTTTAGAAGTGATTAATAATAATTAATTAATAATGCATGTTTACCTCGCACTTCTCAGAATGACCTCATGGTGCTTTATAGATAGTATGTATGGATCTCTTCACCCATCATTGAACTCTTGGTACCTTTCACATGAAATGTAGTATCCATTTAACATTGCTCAGCAACACTATATAAGAGTTTAGGACAAGAAGTAAAGTAAAGCCAACTGAGACAACAGGGAGAATGTCAGAGGACAGAATAAATTACCAAAGATGGATTTAAGCCAGAACATTAGTGCTAACAACTCTGTTCTTGTGAAAAGTGCCATGTTTAATGAACATAGGTAGTTTAGTTCTCATTTTTATGTCTCTGAAAAACACCTCCAGCAGCACAGTGCCTCTTTGCTAACATACAAGGGCACTAGTTCCATATTGAATTGAAAGGAAAAATGTGTCATCTGCTCAGTTACCATCATATATCCTGTAGAACGTGGGTTTCCTTGGAGATATCTTATCTGATTACTGGGCAGTCCTAGCTCTGATAAGCTTATCAGCCTTGGTGTGGTAGGCCATCTTGGTAGGACAACTTTACTAATAAACACATGAAATGATTGTAAAGTGATATATAACAAAATATGAACATACAAAATAATAGCCCAGTCCTGAAGTCTTTACTCAGAAAAGAATCTTTTGAAATCAGTGGACCAATCTTCCACCCCATAGTTTTGCCTGAGTAAAGAATTATAAAGTTGTTTCCTAAAGTAGTAGTAAAACGATACTGGAGTTCAATTAATTCACAATGAACTTACTTGGCCAAATCTTGCAACGCATACCCAAGCAACGGTCTCTTAGATTTCAGTAAAAATTTGCCTGAGGGATTGTAGGATTTGGCCCAGTACATTTAATTGGTTATAATAATGATAGAGGAACAAAACCTTTAAACATTCAGCATTTTAAACTGAAAGGATTGTGGTGATCATTTCTGCGAAATGTCCTGATGCAACATACTATGGTAAAGGAAATACTTCATAATCTTACAATTGACTTGGATTAATTATGAGGGTGATGAATAGTGTTCAACCTATGTAAATAAATGTGTGCCTGAGATTCAAGACCAATGAAAGTACCGCTATGTTTTAGTGGACCATGGTATCATATTTCATGTAGTAAAAGTTGTGAGGGAAGAGGAGTGATATTTATGGAGTGCAAAGCACTGTGGGATTTTGTGGGAAACCACATATATTCAGCTTGTCAGAAAACATCTTAATATTTACTCGTACAATCCCTAGGCTACTGCTTTCTAAACCTAAAGCTTTCATTAGCCCATTTACCAGATATAAAACATTTGTAAGTCTGTTGAAAGAGTTACTTCCAGGACTGGCATTTTGCACAGTAATACAATGATACCTTTACATAACCTTATCATTATGAAGTAATGTCAAGTACTTGCAAATGATCTGGCTTAGCCTGTTAAATTAATTCTGTTTTTCACATTTGTGTTCATAGTGTTTGATTCTTCCAAGAATCCCTCATTATTATTATTATTATTCCATAGAAAGCACAATCCCACTTTCTGGGTATGCATCTTTCTCATTGCCTTACTGCCCCGAGAATCCTTAAAACTGAATGTTAGTGAAAGTACTCAATGTGAGCATTAGTTTTAAGATTGCCGTTTTTCAGTTCCCTCTCACTCCCATCTCTTGGTGTCACTTGTCAACAAAATATTGTTGACTATATCCCCAGTGCTGTGTGTCCCACATTTGTTGTTACATGGCTGTTCAGCAGTTTACAATTGCTTGCATTCTGTATGTCCTACTGGTTCACAAATGTATGATAACAACAAGAACTCTGGGTCTTAGATCTTCTTGTTACTTTTGGTCCCTGAAGATTTTGTGATGGGAAGTTCTATACATTGAAAAATAAATAAATATTGCTTAAAAAGCTAAATAAAGGAGCTGTGTTTTTTTGTCCAAATAGATAGTTTTTGATCCATGTTGCATATACAATATATTACATTAAGAAAGGTTAATTCTATATTAAATATAATCAAAAACACAACATGGGGCCTGTCATGCTGACATGGTGTGATAGGTACTTTAATACTGCTCAGCAGGAACCCTTGTTATATTTTTTTATATGTTAGTAGATGTCTACTTAGAATTGATCAAACCTTTCCTTCTGAAACATATATGCCAACACCTCCACAACACACTATAAACTAGACTCTCAGAAAACAATAATGATGCTTATCAGTCACTCGCCTTGAGTTTGCTTGTGAAAAACCTCTAGCTAGTATGCTATTGGAGCTCTTAAAACATAGATCTTTTTGCTGCACTGATAATTCACTCACAGCTTGAGATTGATGACTATGTGAAGTCCATAAAAGATGTTACCACTATATTTTCTTCTTATGATTTATTTTATCATGTTGTCAAGGTTTGCAGAAAACAAGAAACAAATCAATGAATGTCATGCTTAAATATTAAAGAAGGCTGTAATACACAATTTTATTCAGATGCCTTATTCAATCTTGTGGCTCTGAAAAGGGTAGCAGCAGCAAAGCTTTTATTTGAATTACTTTTGGAAAAATTAATTTAGTGTGAACGTTGAATTCTGAATGGCAAAAGGATAGCTAACCTTATTTGTTTAAAGAGGAATATATAGTTGCTTAGATTCTTTGAAAGCAGCTCTAGAAACTGAGGGAAATTGAGTGGTTTTTCAACTAAACAAAACTTTGGAACTGAATTATTTAATAAGTTTATACCTTCTAAATTAGTGGGAGGTTACCTGAAAGAGCAAAAAAGGTTCAGGCATTGCTTCATCAAATTATATTAGTATTACTGTATTACTAAATACTGTAAACCTGCACAGTGTCCAAGTTACTCCTTCATTGCCACTAAGCTGAGATCACATCTTATTGCTTAGCGGGGAGGGTGGGAACAGACTTGTGGTGTAAAAGGATTTTACTCCAGTGCCTGTAGCCACACAATTTCAGAATTGGTTGTCTCAGTTCTAATGCTCCCTTTCCATGTTTTATTAGAATTCAGACACAAAATAGCAATTAAACCCCACTAGCTTTTTGTTTCTTTGTTTTAGTTTTACATTACTTACATTTAATGATGGGAGAAATTACATCTGAACATTTTGATGTTTTTAAACTCATCTGAAAGTAGTGGATTCAAAATGTTGAAACAGAAATGAATCTTTTAAAAGTTTATCTTCCATTTAAGGCCAGATAGAGAAAAGTGGTAGTTTAGTCACTCCCTCTATCCAGTTTATCACAATCTAGCTGGGCTTTTTCATGGTACCCTATAATCATGGTGTCTGGCACCTTATAACCATGGTGTCTGGACATTTTTTGTATTTGGGTGTTATGGGGAGCAGGGGTTGATGTCAGGGGGCGGGGGTAGAGTAGGGTAGTGATATTCATCAAAGCTCTGTCCACACAATAACCTCTACTCATGTGGGTTGCCAAAATGAGATACTGCTCACAGTAGACTCGAGGTGTTCAGGTCTGATTATACTTGCTCAGTGGATATGGCTCTCATTCACTAGAGTCCAAATGTACCCATGGGCTGTGCTTGGCTTCCCTTCAGTGGGGTTTAGATAAGGCTCCTTAGGGTTGCCGCCTCCTAGACTGGGGAGAAAAATGAATGAGGTGAGTGGAGTTGGGAAAATACCATCATTTATGGAGCCAAAATGAGATGTCGTTCACAATAATTTGTGAAGACTTATCTAACATGTCCTCTTTCTCCTTTCTTACATGCTTTTGACAGTGAAATAGTTAACTATGTTGACATGTAAAGGATTACTATTGAGCATCTGATTACCTCCCTGTGACAAGCTTGGAAGTTCACACCTTTTACAGATAGTGTCTCAGGTTCTCTGCAAACTTGGTTAGACATCTCTGCATCAGTTGCTTTCCATTCACGTTTTCAAGGTTATGTCAGCATAACCATAACAGCAGAGTGACTTTTGTTTTTTAAAGTGAAAGCTGAAATTCTAGAGAACAAGAAGGCAGCTTGAAAGAGGTGGCCATGTGTTGTACTGACCCACGCCTAGTAGGGAGTTTAGGTTGAAGAGATGAGTTTTTTGCATTTGCTCTGAAGATGCTGAAGTTCAGGATTACCCTGATCTCTTCCAGGATTTCTAGATTCATGGTCTAGTTGCTGACAAAGCTCAGTCTCCTATATGTTTCACCTGTGAGATTGGCCGTTCCATTATTCTAGTGCAGGGGTAGGCAACCTATGGCACGCGTGCCAAAGGCGGCATGCAAGCTGATTTTCAGTGACACTCACACTGCCGGGGTCCTGGCCACCGGTCTGGGGAGCTTTGCATTTTAATTTAATTTTAAATGAAGTTTCTTAAATATTTTTAAAACCTTATTTACTTTACATACAACAATAGTTTAGTTATATATTATAGACTTATAGAAAGAGACCTTCTAAAAATGTTTAAATGTATTACTGGCACGTGAAACCTTAAATTAGAGTGAATAAATGAAGACTCGGCACACCACTTCTGAAAGGTTGCCGACCCCTGTTCTAGTGAAATATAGCTGTCATATGAGGTTGTGATCATGCAGACTGAGGTGGCCCTTCAGCTAACTCATTATTTTATTTGTTGTTGTTTTATTTTCTGACAGTAGTGGTTAGGGGCCCCAATCATGATCAGGGACCCATTGTATTAGGCACTGTGCAAACCTGAAGTAAGAGAGAGTCCTTGACCTGAAAGCTTTACAATCTAAATAGGCGAGACAGATAGAGGGTGGGAGGGGAAATGGAGGCACGGGAAGGTTAAGTAACTTATGTAGGTTACACAGTATGTCAGTGACAGAGCAGAGAACCTGTATTGTAGCTAGCAGTCCAGTGCCCTATCTAGTAGACCAACCTGGCTCCCCTGGGATCAGTCCCATGGTAGGCTTTGAAGATAAGGACCGAAACTTTAAATTTGACCTAGTATTTAATGGGGAGACTGTGAAGAGTGCCGCATATTGCTGAGTAGATGGGCTGCTGTGCTAAACACCCATTAGAGCTTTTATAAGTTCGATGGTTTCATATCTAGGAACAGAGTCATTACTGTAACTCTAGAAGTCATGAATACGTGGAAGTGTTTTAAGATCTTTATTAATGACCTGGATGTTGGAATAGAGAACATACTGATCAGATTTCCAGATGACACAAAACTGGAGGCAGGGTTGCCAACTCTTGGGAAGATAGAGCTACAATTCAGAAGGATCTTGATAAATTGGATAACTGGGCTATAGACAACAAAATGAAATTCAGCAAAGACAAATGTAAGGTGCTACACTTAAGGAAGAGAAACCAAATGCACAAATACAGAATGGGGGAACTGGCTTGGCAGCAGCACTGCTGCGAAGGATCTGGGAGTTATAGTAGATCACAACCTCAACATGAGTCAGCAATGTGATGCTGCTGCAAAAAAAGCAAATGCAATTTTAAGTTGCATTACAGAGGCATAGCATGCAAGTCACAGCAGGTGATAGTACCACTCTACTTGGTGCTGGTTAGGCCCAGCTGGAGAACTGTGTCCATTTTTGGTCACCTATGTAGAGAAAAGATGTAAAGAAACTGGAAAGGCTCCAGAGGTGAGCGATGAAGATGACCAAAGGGTTGGAATGCAGTCATATGAGCAAAGGCTGAAGGAACTGGGTATGTTTAGTTTGGAAGAGATCAAGGGGGGACATGATAGTGATCTTCAAATACTTGAAAGGCTGCCATAAAAAAGATGGAGAAAAGTTGTTTTCTATTGCCGCAAAGGGCAGGACATGAGGCAATGCTTTCAAACTATAGCGTAGAAGATTTAGATTAAATCTAAGGGAAAACTTCCTAACTGTAAGGACAATAGAACAGACTGCCTAGGGAGGTTGTGGAATCTCCTTGACAGGAGGTATTCAAAAAGAGGCTGGATAACCTTCTGTCTTGGGTGGTTTAGACACAACAAATTGTGCATCTTGGCTAGTGGGTTAGATTGGAAAGGTTGAGATCAACTGATCTAGACTACTATACCCCTTTCAGAAGTCTGATTTGTCTTGCATACCCCAAGTTTCACCTCACTTTAAAACTACTTGCTTACAAAATCAGACACACAAATACAAAAGTGTCACAGCACATTATTATTGAAAAATTGATTACTTTTTCATATTTACTTTCTAATTATAAAATAAATAAATTGAAATATAAATATAGTACTTACATTTTAGAGTGGTATAAGCAAGTCATTGTCTGTATGAAATTTTAGTTTCTACTGACTTTGCTAGTGCTTTTTGTGTGGCCTGTTGTAAAACTAGGCAAATATCTTGATGAGGCGATGTACCTCCTTGGAAGACCCTTGTGGTCCTTTGTAACCTTATGATACTAAGAAACAACAGCTTTCTTACCAGATGCATTTTAGAAAAGGGCTTTTTTCATAGTCTTAGCTATCTGGTTATCGAGAAGCAGTGAAGAGTCCAAGCAAACATTCAGTATGTGCAGAACAGTGCCTTAACTAACATGGCACAGATACCCATGGTAACTTTTGTCTTGCTATCATCACCACTGTCTTCTTAGGATTTAGTTTCAGTTAACTGCTGTGTATCCTGTTGCAGATCTCAGCTAGGCCTGTGGATGGCAAGGAGATGGCTTCTTAATTGTGTCTGATCTATAAGTACATCTATATCTATCTAGCTATCTATATATATATATTATTCGAATTTTAGTCCATGCTGTTCTACAACATCCCCAGTGGCTTTATATCAGATACTGAACAGAATAGGTGAGAGAGTTATCACTGAGGGACTGCACAGGTGATAGGGTTTTAGGAGCCTGTCACCTGCCATCCCAGGAGGAACAAATAAAGCCATCTCAGTGTGATCCCATCTGAGATGGGACAGCAGGATTCAGGGCTGGCTCCAGCTTTTTTGCTGCCTCAAGCACCAAAGCAGGGAAAAAAAAAAGAGAAAGCCGCGATTGGCGGCACTTCGGTGGTGGCTCTACCGCGCTGCTTCATTCTTTGGCAGCAGTTAGGTGGTGGGTCCTTCGCTCCAAGAGGGACTGAGGGACCCACTGCCGAATTGCCGCTGAACACCCAGAAGTGCCGCCCCTTTCCATTGGCTGCCCCAAGCACCTGCTTCCTTTGCTGGTGACTGGAGTCAGCTCTGGCAGGATTCCATGGCTGTCCATGAACAGGCTGTGGAAAGGTACATCAAATATGGATGTTGTTGTATGGCTCCTGTTCATGGTAAAGAGAAGATCCTCCACTATCATCTCTGCTCCATGTCCTAGCCTGAAGCTTTATTGAGAGAGGTCCAGAATACTGGCAGCATCCAAGTGGAGCTGGAGTAACCTTGGCGAGCTCCCAATTACCTTGCTCAGTAATAGGAGGTTAGATACTGGTCAGGAGTTGGACGGGTTGGTTGCAATGAATGTTAGATTCTAAAGTACTCTTTGGATGATGGAATGATTCAGGGCAGATGGTGCTGACTACCTCAGATGAAAGGTGTCCCAGGTGCTCTCAGTATCCAAAGAGAGCATGCATCAATCCCAGAAGGTGGCTTAGTTTCCATTCAATGCTCTTGTTATGTGAATGCAGTGGGGATTGATCAAGGGGAAGTAGAGGGCTGCAAAGAGAAATCTACAGTGAGGCCTAGTGTCTTTGATGTCAGAATGTAGTACAGGAGAGCTGCTTCAGCAATTGGATGCTGTATGAGATAGTGAGGAGGGATAGCTCAGTGGTTTGAGCATTGGCCTGCTAAACCCAGGGTTGTGAGTTCAATTTTTGAGGGGGCCACTTAGGGATCTGGGGCAAAAATTGGTCTTGCTAGTGAAGGCAGGGGGCTGGACTCAATGACCTTTCAAGGTCCCTTCTAGCTCTAGGAGATTGGTATATCTCCAATTATTACCTGGAAGCTGAGGGGAAAGGAATGGGAGTGGGGAACTCTGGGGAGAATATGGGGAACAGAGAGTGAAGCAACTGGGAACCATCTCTTTAAGTTTACATACCTACATTTATTTTTGAACCTGGATAATAACAGTGCTATATGTTAGGATACTAAATATTATTGTAATATTATGTTTTTATTTATTCCATGCTTTGAAGGCAAAACAAAGCAAAGTCAAATGAAAATTTATCACAAACGTCTGTAACAAAGGACTACCAGTGACATATTTTTTGGACAATCAGACTTTCACAATTGGTATGACACCTCTCCTTTCCCACCTCAGCCTTCCTTTGTAATAAACATGATTAAGCCAGACATGGAACCGTACACTAGTGTCTAAGGCCATATTTGATAAAGTTTTATGCTCTCATTATATACTTTTCACACTAGGAAATAGGAAATCTGTAGAGCATCTAAAAATGCAAAGTTAAAAATCTCTCACATTTTCTCTCCTCCCCCGCCATTCTAGATCCATCCACAAACCCCATTAATTGTAACCCTCTGTTCTTGCTATGAACTTTCATCTAAACGACTCATCTAAATGAAAGGTAGCTTGGGCCAAAATACTTCCTGTGCTGTGTCTCAAATTTTCTTAGCTCTAGAGAGCTTTTACGGTATTTCAAGGGACATTTCTTTCTGCTGCTCTCAAGCACTTTTTAGGGCATATACTTTGGTTTTCTCCAGCAATGGAATTGATATTGAGTCACAAGATTAGGCAAAATCATTGTTGCCTGCCTCAAACAGATCAGACAGTGAGAACAATGAGTTGGGTTTAATTAATTGAATTTGATGCTTTAATTTAGTTTGAGACTATAACTGCAAACTGAAGCATATTTTATTTGCAGCTTTCATAATGTATCAGAATATATTTATAACATAGTATTAAAAATAAAATATATTGGATTATGTGGTTTTTTTCAAGCACAATATTTAAATTAACCTTAGAACAATTCTTGTAGAATCAAATTTGTAACACAGGACCCAATTTTAGCAGCTCTTTTCCTGCATACGTTATTGTTTATTATAACACATGGCAGAGAAAAAAACCTTAAAGTTGATCAATCTTTTTTCTCTGCCATGGCCCAGTAGGTTGGAAATTGGCTGTTACATTAAAACTACATCAGTAAGGGAATAGGGTCCTTATCAAAGATAACCAGTTCTGCTGCTTTGAAAGGACACTGTCAACTTGAAAATCACATTTCTGTCTGAAAATGCGGTGCCTACTGTAGTTACAAGTAACTCATAAGATTAATGGAGCTGAAAAGAGTTGGTGGAAAAAAACATTTCCCCCCTCTATTTTTCCCCATATGTTTATTTCGATAGCCCTTTTAGGTGAAGTCCATTCTGAACAAGAGCCAATACAAGGACTGTTCAGCATTTAAGTCAGTCTTATTATAGGCGGGGCTGGTAGTGCCATCCATTATTAAGGTTGCCAGATACTTCCCATTATAAGATACAGTTTTCAGGTGCTTATAACTTTGCCAAAATGTAACCATTTGAGCTGAAAATTTTCCATTCAGTGTGTGGTGGATGCGTGGTTTATTTTGGGAGGAGGGGTGGGAGAGGGCGGGAAACATTAACCAAATTAGTTAAGCTGTTTCCAAGGATGCGACTAAGTAAAAAGAATGGAGGGAATGGTCTCTGTGCTCCCCAAAGCTCAATAACTGCAGTTGAGGCTGGTCTCTATTCTAGTAGGGAAGGGTCACCTGGGTAAGGAGTAGCTATAATCTGCCCCTGTAAAAAAGTATATGTTTGGCTAGTACCGATAGTTTACCTCTTAAAACTTATGTACTTTATAATTCATGTTCAAGTGAACTGTGTTACTGCTGCTGATGTTACAGACTACTATGTTATGGGGTCACTTTATTTACTGGATAGCCTTTGTTTTGTCACGGGACAATTATCTGATGCAGTTACAGAAAAGCTGAGGCAAGTTGATATCCCTTGAAAGTTCATACAATTAAAAGTCTTTTCTCTTTAGATTTTGTTCTCCAGGATGTCTAATGATGTTAACTCTAGATTGACAAGGTGGGAAGAGCTCTGGGTAAGCTCTAAAGCTTGTCTCTTTCACCAACAGATGGTCCAAAAAAAAGTATTACCTAACTCACCTTGTCGCTCTAATATCCTGGAACCAAAACAGTTATAACACCACTGCCTGGCTTTTTAGTTATTTCATAATATTTGGATGCCCCTTTGTAGATATTCCCTCCTTTGGATGTGGTTAACAGAGGAAGAGAAAGCCACTGGAAGTCTCCAGTTATTTTGCAAATTGGTTTGGTATTTTTGGTAGGACACAATGTGGTAAAGATTAAACAGCCTCCTGGTGTGACTTTCTATAAAATGCTTGAGAAAAAACAGCCTTATGGAACATATGTTAACTAGAAATATGACCAGGGCATTCCTTCTTGCATTATTTCTAGTTAAAATGCTAGGAAAGCAATTGCTGTGCTTTCCCTTGCTGTTTTGACAACAAATTTGCATACACAAGTTGCAAATACTTCAGGATATACAAGTGTTTGTTTAGATGTACTGTACTATGCCACCTGTCATTCTCATTTAATTTAGATTTTGTTTGCTATGGACACTACAGGCACTAGCGTGATTATGAACATTTGTATTATGTGTGGAAAAATCTGGAGTGAAATCTAAGCTCCACTGAAGTCAGTGATAATACTCCCATTGACTTCATTGGGGCCAAGATTTCACCTATTGTTTTTTTTAAATGGAAACAGTTCAGATGAAGTCCTGTCTGCAGTAAGAGACTGTTCCCTCATTGGTCATTTGTTTCCTGTTCTAGAAAAAAACATAAAGGATAAAAGAAAAGGAGCAGTTATGCAAACATTAAAATGAAAAGTTAAGTGACAACATTGCTATAAACTAGAATGAGCCAAATTTTCAAAAGGAACTCAATTTGCCTGGGAACTTGCAAGTGTCTATGTAATCTAGTGCTCAGTCTCCCTGTCATCACTATAGTATCTGAGCAACTGCAAACACTTGTCATATCTTTTGAATCAGTTTTCAGACTCTTGCTTCTTTATAGCTTTCAATGGAGTTGAACCAGTGTAATGAAGAATGAGAGAATCAGACCCAGTGTGTACTCCTATGGATAGAACTAAAAAGAGAACTCTTATTTATAATGCAAATACAAAGCTGATGTTGTGGCTTTCTTCTGGGATGATCTGTAAAGGGAAAAGTAGAGCTAGGGATTAAAAAGTGAGCAAGTAATGTGTAAACCATGAAATTCAATTAGTTCCTCCTAGAAAGCCAAATTTTGGTGAATGCTGTAGAGGAAAGGTAGGCAGAAAATGCTTACGTCAAAGCTATGCTTAACAAGCTTCAATAATTAATTGTAAATTGCTTGTTAAACCTGGAAATGCACCATTTTTTGCATACTTTTAAGGGTGCGGAATAGAAAGAATGACAGGTTAATTAATAATTTATAAGATTTCTCATCCTCAAGTTCAGTAAAAAATCCATTGTATTTTGTGGCTATATAATGCATGATGCATAGCAGCAAAGCACCCAAGGAGGTGATTGTCATTGGACCTTCTGTGGCAGCATGAAAAGGAGGGCTGTCCTTCACCTCCCATCCCTTGTACATCTTATTTGAGAGTAGAGCAAAATAGCAGCCCCTGTGAGCAGTGTCTGCTTGGGGAAACTTGGAACTGGGCAAAGGGGAGTAGGGAGACATGGCCAGGCCCTTTCCACATTGATACACACTGGGTTGGATAACTGGGCATGGGGAGTGGTGTGATCTGTGTCACTTAATGGATGGTGTAGACTGTGCACATTAGGTAACCTCAGTGGACAACACTCCTACTGAGTAGAGCTGGTTAGACATTTTCCAGTGGAATTGTTTCCCATTGGAAAATGCCAGTCTGTCAAAAGCAAAATGTTTTGTGGAAATATGATGTGTTTGATGCGTCTTCTGATAGAACACAGGCAGGGTTCCAAAACTACTAGGTAGATTTTGAAACTTGCATCTTGTGGATGGCCTCAGGGCTGGGGATCCCTAGTGTTGTCCAATTTCTAGGCCAGTGGGCTCCTTAGGGTGCCCCTCAGGGACCAAGGGCAATCCATGTATCTGAGCAGCCTTGGAATGGTGGCCACTAGAAGCCCTGGCTTCTGAATAGCCGTGGGGAAACAGACCAGTCTGGATTCATATCAACGTCAGGCAGCAGCTGCCAGAGCTTGCCAGGGAGCATATTTTGTTTTGAAACACCACGTTTTGGTGTTTCTTAAAGAAAAACTTTATAGAAATTCCATTTTGTGTGAAATTTTCAAAAATAATTTTGGTTTTGTTCCTATTCAGAAAGAAAACCAGGTTTCTAAATGTCAAAATGACATGGAAAGTAAAGAGTTTTGACCAGCTCTACTCCTGAGGCATAATCCCTTGCCCATCCTCATGCTATTGTAGGAGTAATGCCACCACCTACAGAGGTCTATGTGCAGATAACACAGTATGGCCCCAAATTAGCAGTCCCATCACCTAGGGTAGCACAACATGAAGCACAGTGCGGGAACGGCGAGTGCTCACAGGAGACCTTTAGTATGCAAAGGGCACCCAAATGATAACTAGCTGTAAGTATTTGATAAGTATCAGAGGGGTAGCCGTGTTAGTCTCGATCTGTAAAAAGCAACAAAGAGTCCTGCGGCACCTTATAGATTAACAGACGTATTGGAGCATAAGCTTTCGTGGGTGAATACCCACTTCGTCAGATGCATGTGGTGGAATTTTCCAGAGGCAAGTATAAATATGCAGGCAAGAATCAGTCTAGAGATAATGAGGTTAGTTTAATCAGGGAGGATGAGGCCCTCTTCTAGCAGTTAAGGTGTGAACACCAAGGGAGGAGAAACTGCTTTTGTAGTTGGCAAGCCATTCACAGTCTTTGTTTAATCCTGAGCTGATGGCGTCAAATTTGCAAATGACCTGACGTTCAGCAGTTTCTCTTTGGAGTCTGGTCCTGAAGATTTTTTGCTGCAGGCTACCTTTAAATCTGCTATTGTATATTCAAGGGGGTTGAAGTGTTCTCCTACAGGTTCTCCTACACTTTAACCTCCCTGGACACACAATAGCAGATTTAAAGGTAGCCATTCTGCAGCAAAAAAAACTTCAGGACCAGACTCCAAAGAGTTCACACCTCAACTGCTAGAAGCTGCTAAGCTCGTTATCTCTAGACTGATTCTTGCCTGCATATTTATACCTGCCTCTGGAAATTTCAACCACATGCATCTGACAAAGTGGGTATTCACCCACAAAAGCTAATGCTCCAATACGTCTGTTAGTCTATAATGTGCCACAGGACTCTTTGTCGCTTTTTATTAGATAAGGATAAACACCAAAGAGGGAGATGATGATGTTTTTTTTTAAGGAAGGACGGGCTAACTAACTAACTATATATGGAACTTAAGCAAATAGATGTTTAAGATATTCTAATTATCAGGAAAATATCCTAATACTGACCTAAGACAGTGGTACTGTCTCTGAAGGGAAATGCTGGAAGCTTGAGTCATTTAAAACCAAACCGGACAAAACACTGGAGAATATACTGCAGGGAGTGAACCTGTGTCTGCAGAAGAATGGACTACATTACCTAAGAGGGTGCAGATAACAAAGTGTACAGGAAATTAGAATCACAGTCCCTGTTATTGATGGGTTTGTTAAACATCCTTTCATTTTCATTGTATCTCAGTAACAATATAATAATTTGACATTTGAATTGTTTAGTAACCCTGTAAAACTGAAAGGGTAAAAGGTAAATTCTGCCACAGAGTACAGTAGATTAACTGACAAATGTTACCGTTCATGGGAGTTGCAAATCTAGCTCCCTATTCACTGCTCTGAAAATATTTCCTTTGAAGTCTAAAGTACTGCTGAAAATCCCAATATACAAAAAGAGCTGCTCCTCCTCCTCCTGCAAATATTCTTATAATCAAAGGTCTTTTGCTGTCAGCATAGGAACTGGCACACTGTAAAGCAAAAGGCACAATATAGACAATCCTTCTCTTCCTGCCCTGCTCAAGTTGTAGCTAAAATCTCACTCCAATGCCTCTTCTGAGCCGTGATAACCCCTCTCCCCATGTAAACTCATATTTACAATATGTTGCTTTCCCAGCTGCAGATTCATATCAGACCCACTCAAATACACCTGTGAAAACTCTCTTATTTCTTTGGGTTCTTCATCCCAGAATCTGGGCCTCTTTTAACTATAGATTGAAGCTTAACCATTTGAGATTCAAACTTTTTTTTTTTTTTTTTGCTGGGGAGGGAGCGGGGGAGGTGGAAGGGGGAGAAAGTGGGTCAGATCCCAGAACAGTCTGTTTCCTTTGCATACAAAACCTTCAAGGACAGCCATTCTAATGAGAGATCCACACAAGATGATGGGAATTTCACGAGAATCCCCAGTCTCATACTTTTTTAATATGGTGGAACATTTTGGGCTAATGTCTCAGAGATCAACTTGTGAGATTCTGGTGCCATTTGAATTATAATCCAAACCCTAGTCAAATTTGGCAGCAATCCTGATCTATAATTAACTCAAATTGTATTTATTCTTTGCAGTTCACCTTTAAGCTATATTAGCAAATAGCCAATCATTATCTGCACAGTAACAGGGTGGGAACTAAACACACTTAAGATATGTATTAGTTGTTTACCAATAGGTCTGGGCTTCACAATGCATGTTATTAGTTATTAGTATTATATTATAATTACTAACTCAGGCTGTGATTCACTGGTATGTCAGGACTGTTATGAGCCATTCCAGCAGCACAAAGCTTCCCTAAACCTGTTTTGCTTGGTTTCTTAAGGATTTCCTTGGTGCAGTGGAATCCTTGGATGGTATATTGCTGGTATAGTGTCTCCTAAATTACTCCCTTCCTGCAGCCAACACAAGGGTCATGGCGGGAGCATCCCTGTGCCTTGCTGATCTCTGGTTGCAATTGAAACCACTTTGGACCACTGGTATGTGGCCATCAAGTTGCTCTAATGAACACCTGAGAGCAGGCTGGTGCTGGATGGCTGCAGGATCCAAGAGAAGGGGAAGAGTGTGGTGCACAAAGAAGTAGTAAAGTCTTCTTTGTTTCCTTGTCTTCAAATTCTCTTTGGCCAAACTGGAGAATAGTTTCAGGTGGCAAACGCTGCTGGTGAAATCTGTGAAACAAGAGCATTGCGGAGGTGTACTCAGCTGATAGCTTAGTCAGTGGTTTCTTCTAAGACACATCTTGTTTCCAGCTGGTCACTGAATAGCAGCATGGTTTGAAGAAATGAGCACAGCACTGGGCTTCTTGAATACCTGAGCGCTAAACCTTCCTCTGAAGCCTTGGACTTGTCACTTAATCTTGCTGCCTCAGAATCCCTGAAAACAAGAGGATAATAATACTTGCTTATCTACCTCAGAGTGGGCTTTGAGGATTAATAAGTTAATATCTGTAGACTGTTCTGAACATTTGTGCTTGGTATTATCATTTTTACTTATCTGCTCCTCTAGACTAAAGCCCCCTTCTAGCTGTTGGAAAGCCTTTTACTCCTCTCTGAGCCCTGCTGTCTATTCAAGCCCTATTATTTCCCCTGCTCTTGCGGGTATATGGATGATGCATAAAAACAGCAATATCTGCTAAAAAACACTAAATTAGGGAGGGGCATCTACCAAATTTACTGTTCTTCATCCTTGCTGCTTTCTATTGCCATCAACACTTGCTTACTTATCGTCCCACCCCTGGTAACCTCCTGTGTAAATGATGCTTGACCTTTGGACTGGATTTGACTTTCTGAGGTGATGAAAATTGTTATTCAGATTCTCTTCTCTCCCCTTCAGTGGACATTTGTCATGGAGGCAATGGGCATGCCAGCTGGTGCCACTGACAGGAGGGTTGTCATGGAACACGTGTCAAGTTTTGCCCTTGTTTTTTCTTTTGGTCTTTATGAAAATAGCCTTTGCAAAAAACCTCAACCAGCACCCTCTCCTGCATATGGATTGGATCTGGGAAAATGTTTTGCTGTATAGACATTCAAGTTTTAAAACTAACTTGCTTTGGTCATATTCATGCCCTCACATCCACCACAGAATGGTCAGGTGCTGCGCTTCTGGGCCCTTCTCCCACTACCAAGAAGTTGCTGCCCTTTGAGCCACAGTTCTGAGTTGGTTGGGGGGAAGGGGCAGATCTTGGCCAAGACAAAAAAATGAATTCTGCCTTAGGTTGCACTCATTCTTTGGTAGTCTCCTGGTTGAGTCCTACAGGGAGTCTATCTGGATCCCTGGCCCTGCTCTCTCTCAATATTCCTCCCTTTCCCTGCCCACATGCAAATCCTTGGAGTAGTGGGGCTTCCTTTACAGTGCCCTGGGCTGTGGGGGACATGGTGTCACAAAAACCCACCTGTTCTAACTCACAGCCCGTGGCAGAGCCACATGTGGAATGTCCCTCATAGACAACACAACTTGAATTCTTTATTTTTAAATATCCAGTCTTAGAAAAATTCATGTCAAATTTTGTTGACTAAACATTGTGAATAAAAACTTGAGAAATTCAGCATCTTCTTGGGGTTATTCCTTTTGGTGCCTCTTGAGAGGTAGTGTGGTCCAGTCTCTGGGGCAATGGATTAGAAATTGGGAGACCTCATTTCTGTTCCTAGCTTCCATGACCACCGACCTGTTGTGTGACCTCAGCAAGTAACTTAACCTCTCTTTCCTGTCCCAACAATTTGTCTGTCTTGCCTATTTAGACTGTAAGTTCTTTGGGGTAGACGGTGTCTCTTTCTATGAAGTATTCAGTTCCTATTACAATGGAGCTTGAATTTTTATTGAGGCCTCTTGGTGCTACTGTAATACAAATAATAATAAGGAAAATATTTTGTACGTGTCTCTAATGCTCTTTTCCATTGGCCTAATGAGCACCTGATGGTATAGATGGATCTGATTTCAGGTTTGGATCTGCTGACATAAACCTTAATGCCTTTTATTGTGTATCACTGTAGGAAATCCTGATTAACAGCAATAAAGAGATAATTATGCAAGATGAAAACAATGTAGTTTTTACAATAATGCATATTGTATGATTAGTTCTACTTTGTCATATATTAAAGTCATATACAGGCATTAATCATACATCTGCATAGTTTCTAAACATTAATGACAAGAAAGAAAAATAAGAAATCCAAATTCCAAAGAGAAACATATCTGGGAGTTATTTGGAAACTTTAGTTCCAAGGACAATCAAGCTAACTGGGGTTTGATTTCTTCTAAGAACAAGAAACAGGGAAATAATGGAAGCTATTATGATTTATTTTTAAAAGGGAACAAGGCTTGAAGCAGAGCCTTGACGAATGCCACTTAGTCCTAAGTCAAAGCCATACAAACACTTGTATGCTCAAAGTAAGAACTAGTCCTAAAACTGCCTCTAACTTTAGAAAGTGCTAAACCTGAACATCTGTGAATGTTGGGGGTTGAAATCACAAACTGGATCTGAATTTAGCATATTGAAACTATATTGTGTCTCTATTTTAAAGTTAGAAGAAATGTGGAAATTGTGTGATGTGAAAATAACACAATAGTAGGTTTGGAGTGAGATAGAGTCCACTAAAACCTGTAAGATTAGCATGGGAGCAATAAGGTAGAATTAACTGGTTGGTATGTGTAGACCCCGATTTTCATAACCTCTTCCTGCTGTATTTGTGCCAGATTCAATATTGCCAGATTCAGTATTGCCAGCCCTAAGTGTTCAAACATGATGAGGCAGCCCCCCCATCATGATATTTGCTTAAAATTAATGAGATTTTTTAAAAAATAAATGCACTGGGGATTTTTTATCTACCTTCTGGTTTTTGACCCTTTAGGGTTGATGTTTTCTAGCTTCTCTCTGAAGCTATGACCGTGATTCAGTATGTGATAGTTATTTCATCAAGGCTTGGCATTATCTAACATTGTGGACTGAATAGCAGTCATTTCTTTTTGTATGAAAGTGGAGTGCTTCACCTTTCCTTCCCAGGGTTTTTAGTTCACAGGTTACCAGACGGTTGGTTATGTTCTAGTGTTCCAGAAATCAGGCCACTATTCAGATCTTAACAGGATTTAGTCTGTGTATGCCCTAAGATTTGATTCTTTTTTTGTTTTCTTTTTTGGGCGGGGGGGGAGTTCTGCAGGGGCTGGTAATAAGCAGTTAAATATACTGCTGTTTTAATCTGTTTTGGGATTGAGTAGATAAGACCCACCATTACATGTCTAATTATGCCCGCAGAAGATCCTCTGTCAAATGTGGAGGGTCCGGGTAGATGACTCCATTTTACTATTTGCTTAACATAGCAAGAAAGGAGGGGCATATTGTAGAACCAGCCACACCCCTTCACCACCCTCTGGTAGGCTGTTTTCATTCCCACAGGCAATTATTTTTCACATGGGAGAGAATGATTTAGGCATAGCAAAAGGAGTTAGTTTAAATTGTATGCCTCCCCTGAGCTGTTTCAGGAGGATGGCTGGAGTGCATCTATCTGGTGTGGGGGTTTGTTGGAGTCCCTCAAACCATGAATGAGTTTGTTTGCAGTTGCCTGGCAGGATGTGAAGGGCTGACATCAAGCTGAGTACCGTCATCACCTGTAACAGGTTCTAGTGTGGTAGCTGGGTTAGGAAGGGTCCAGCTGAGGGCCCTACATCCCCGTGGGCTGCTTGGCCACTGGTCCTGTGCACTCATATGGTGTCGTGAGGTATGCCTCTGTCCGATGCAGCGTGTGGCTCCTCACAGCTCATCTCTTCTATCTCTGATGTGGAGGAATGGAGGAGGCATGTAGTCAGGGTCCCTTGGCAGGCCTAGGAGTGCAGAGGGGGCTTGGCCTTCATATATCAGGTTTACAGTATGTCAGGGAGGCATTGTTGCATGTTGAGATCTGCAACTGGAACAATTCTGCCAGGGAGTCTGAAGTGGTTATCTCAGTTAAATAATAGTTGTTCTTCTTCGAGTGATTGCTCCTATGCATTTCAGTTAGGTGTGCGCGCCGCGCGTGCACGGCATCTCGGAACTTTTTTACCCTAGCAACTCCGGCGGGCCGGCTGGGCGCCCCCTGGAGTGGTGCCGCTATGGCGCCGGATATATACCCCAGCCGGCCCGTCCGCTCCTCAGTTCCTTCTTACCGCCCGTGACGGCCAGTTGGAACTGTGGAGTGCTCTCTGTCCTCCACTACCCTAGCTCTCGCTAAAGGTTTTTTGTATATAGTTAGTTCATAGTTCGTGTAGATAGTTGTTATAGTTAGTTAGGTTTTAGTGATAAGGTTAGGGGGGTTTCCCCTCCCTTTCCTCTCCCGGTGCGGACTCATGCCCAAGGCACCGGGCTTTAAGCCCTGCGCAATCTGCCAGAGGCCTATGCCCATCGGGGACCCACACGACGCCTGTCTTCGTTGCCTCGGCGAGGGTCATCGGACAGACAAGTGTCAGATCTGTTCTGCCTTCAAGCCGAGAACACGTAAGGAGCGGGACTATAGACTTAAGCAGCTCCTCATGGAGGCGTCGCTACAGCCCCCGGCACCGGCCGCGCCGGCACCGAGAGCCTCATCGGTGCAGAGCGCACCGGCTGCTCCGAGCCGTTCCGGCACCGCGGCGCCGCAGCCTCAGCCAGCAACCACGAAGACCCGGCACCGCTCCCTTTCGCCTCCTAGGAAGCGCAGGCTGGCGAAGGCGATCGCTAAGTCCCACGCTGAGGACTCAGCCAAGACTGTTGCGCCACCTGCGACTCCCGCGGTGGCCGTGCACCAGGCGGGCACTGGGCCGTTGACTCCGGCGCCGCAAGGGCCGTCGAGTCCGGCACCGCCACGCTCCCCGGCACCGTCCGCGGTTGAGCCACGATTGCCGTCGACGCCGGAGACATTCTCCGCGGCGCGTGAGCTGATACAGCTCGTAGAGGCACCGAGCCTCCGGCCCCCGGCACCGCCGGTGCGGGCTGTCGCGTCTGTTGGAAAGCCGGCGATGATGATCCGGCCGCCCTCCGCGGACCGCCGGCACAGACGACGCTCCCGGTCCCGGTCACGCTCCCGGTCCCGAAGAAGGTCGCCATCCCGCCGATCCCGATCTCGGCACCGCTCGCCATCCCGGTACCGGTCGCCATCCCGACGCCGGTCGGAGTCCCGGTACCGTTCGTCATCCCGGTACCGGTCGCACTCCCGGCACCGATCCAGGTCCCGATCGCCGTCGCGTCGGCACTGTCGGAGGTCTCAGTCCCGGCACCGTTCCCGGCACTGCGACTCCCGCAGCCACTCCCGGCACCGCAGATCCCGCTCCCGGTCGAGCTCCCGGCACCGGTCGAGCTCCCGGCACCGCGGTGGCCTACGGTCTCGGTCACCGTCCCGGTACCGAATGGACAGGCACCGTTTCTCGGCACCGTCTGTGGACAGACTGCCGCCTTCGGCGGTACAATCCGTCAGCGCCTCAGCACCTCCTTGGCCATCCCGCCCAGCATCGGTGGCCTCCAGCGCTGACAGCAGCTGACCCCACACGGCGATCCTCAAGGGGCTCAAAAGTGGGGCTTCTGGGTTCCCTGGGCCCAGTATGAAGCGCAGGGAGTACCGTTTCCCCCGAGAGACTCGGCCTCCGAGCGCAGGGTCCCCGAGGCAACGGTTAGCCAGCCGGCCCCTTCACCTCGACGCGAGCCCTCCGTTCCGCCGGACCACCGGTCCTCCATGCAGCACGACCCAGCCGAGGCGCAGTCAGCAGCCCCTGCGGAGGAGGCCGTCATGCAGGGCTTGTCCTCATCGTCCTCCCCGGACGAGGCGGTGGCCGGTGCTTCAACCAAGGAGCCGCCGCCCATTGACCTGAAGGCCCACCAGGACCTGCTTCGCCAGGTGGCGACGGCCATGGATCTCCCAGTAGCGGAGGTCCAAGAGGACGAGGACCCCATTACCAACGTGGTTGGCGCGGATGCTCCCGTGCGCGTGGCGTTGCCCTTTGTGAAAACAATCCAAAAGAACGCCACCACGCTTTGGCAAACACCCGCTTCCATCCCTCCCACGGCCCGCGGGGTTGAGCGTAAATACTCAGTTCCCCCTACGGGCTATGAGTATCTTTATACCCACCCGACCCCGGACTCCTTGGTCGTGCAATTGGTTAACGACCGCGAGAGGCACGGTCAACCTGCCCCTGCGCCTAAGTCCAAAGACGCCCGGCGCATGGACCTGCTAGGCCGCAAGGTCTACTCGGCGGGTGGCCTACAGATGCGTATCGCCAACCAGATGGTCCTCCTCGCCAGGTACGTCTATGATATCCTGACGTCCCTGGCGAAGTTCACGGAGCTCCTGCCATCAGCCTCCCGCCAGGAGTTCACGGCGATGTTAGACGAGGGAAGGAGATCATCTAGGTCCTCCATCACGGCCGCCCTTGACGCTGCGGACTCTGGAGCTCAGACCTTAGCCTCCGGCGTGTCGATGCGGCGCATCGCCTGGCTGCAGTCCTCCACCCTGCCACCGGAAGTGCAATATACACTGCAGGACCTGCCCTTTGACACGCAGGGGTCTCTTCTCAGAGAAGACGGATTCCCGGATCCAGACCCTAAAGGACGGTCGCGTTGCCATTCGCACCCTAGGGATGCACACGCCGGCAACGCAGCGCAGGTCCTTCCGGCAGCAACCCTCCCGGCCCTTCTATCAGCAACGCTATCGGCCGTACAATAGGCAGCGACCGGCTCAAAATCGCCGTCGTCCTTCCGGCAATCGGCGTAGCCAGGGCCAGGCCTCTTCCAAGGCCCCTCAGGGGGCCAAGCAGGCCTTTTGATGGGACGCTCGAGGACGGCCCATCACTCTCCCTACCGGATCCTTCCCCTTTATTTTACAACCGCCTTTCCCATTTCTTTTCGGCGTGGTCCCAATTAACATCAGACAACTGAGTGCTTCAAACAGTCCAGTCGGGATACCGCCTTCAATTTGTTTCACCCCCGCCTTCCCACCCACCCTCCCTGTCCCTCTTCAGGGACCCCTCTCACGAGCAAGTCCTCTTACAAGAGGTTCAGACTCTGTTCAGCGTGGGTGCCATAGAAGCAGTGCCTCAAGACAGGCGGGGCAGGGGATTCTACTCCCGTTATTTTCTCATCCCCAAAGCGAAAGGGGGACTATGTCCTATCCTGGACCTTCGCGAGCTGAACAAGTACCTGCTCAAGCCCAAGTTTCGCATGGTCACCTTGGGGACCATCATTCCCTCTCTGGATCCGGGAGACTGGTTTGCCGCCCTCGACATGAAGGACGCCTACTTCCATGTCGCGATTTATCCTCCTCACCGACGTTACCTCCGGTTTGTGGTCAACAACGCCCACTACCAGTTCGCCGTGTTGCCGTTCGGGCTCTCCACCGCACCGAGGGTATTTACCAAATGCATGGCGGTGGTTGCCGCAGCCCTCCGCCGCCGTCGGGTGCATGTCTACCCGTATCTCGACGACTGGCTGGTTCGCGGTCAGTCTCGACAGCTGGTGATGGGCCAGTTGACAGACATACTGTCCCTCTTCCGGCGGCTTGGACTTCTCGTCAACGCCGAGAAGTCCACTTTGGTTCCGTCACAGCGGGTGGAGTTCATTGGAGCGGTCCTCGACTCCGTGATAGCCCGAGCCTGCCTACCGCAATCTCGACATCAGACCATGGTCTCCATCATCCGGGACCTCGTCTCCTTCCCGACCACGACGGTGCGCTCCTGCCTCCGCCTCCTAGGCCACATGGCATCATGCACGTATGTCACCGCGTACGCGCGGCTCCGCCTCCGCCCGTTCCAGTCTTGGCTCGTGACGGTGTACCGACCGCATCGAGATCCCATCGATATGGTGGTCACAGTCTCCAGGCTGACCCTCGACTCCCTCAACTGGTGGCTAGACCCGCAGGTCGTCTGTGCGGGAGTCCCGTTCCATCCGCCTCGCCCGTCCGCCACGCTGACCATGGATGCCTCAGTGCTCGGTTGGGGGGCTCACCTGGGCGACCTTCACACCCAGGGTCTGTGGTCGCCGCAGGAGCTCGCTCTCCACATCAATGTACGCGAGCTGCGAGCGATCCGTCTGGCCTGTCGCACCTTCTGCACCCACCTGCAAGGCCGCTGTGTGACAGTGTTCACGGACAATACAACAGCAATGTTCTACATGAACAAGCAGGGCAGAGCCCGCTCCTCCCTCCTCTGCAAGGAAGCGATGCTCCTGTGGGACTTCTGCGTGACCCACTCCATTCACCTGGAAGCGTCCTTTCTTCCGGGAGTGCAGAACACGCTGGCCGACCATCTCAGCAGGTCGTTCCTCTCCCACGAGTGGTCTCTCCGCCCCGACGTTGTACACACGATCTTCCAGAGGTGGGGGTTTCCCCAAGTAGGCCTATTCGCGTCCAAGGAAAACAGGAAGTGGCACCTGTTTTGCTCGTTCCGGGGTCACTCGCCGGGCTCCCTGTCGGACGCCTTCCTGTATTCATGGAAGGATCGCCTGCTCTACGCCTTCCCTCCGTTCCCGCTCGTTCACCGAGTGCTTCAGAAGCTGCGGAGGGACAGAGCCGCCGTCATTCTCGTAGCTCCGGCCTGGCCGAGGCAGCATTGGTACTCCCTGCTGCTCGAGCTCTCCGTTCGGGACCCCATCCCCCTTCCGTTGTGGCCGGACCTCATCACCCAGGACTTCGGCAGGCTCCGCCATCCGAGCCTGCAGTCCCTTCATCTTACAGCTTGGTACCTGAGTGGTTGACCCACGCAGAGAGGGACTGTTCAGCGGCAGTACAGCAAGTCCTGCTAGAGAGCAGAAAGCCTTCCACTCGCTCCACCTATCTGGTGAAATGGAAGCGGTTCGCGCTCTGGTGTGACCAACGAGGCCTCAATCCCTTCGTAGTCCCGGTCCCTACTATCCTGGACTACCTCTGGTACCTTAAGGAGCAAGGTCTTGCGGTCTCCTCCTTGAGGGTTCACCTGGCAGCGGTGTCCGCCTTTCGTCCATCCGTGGAAGGTCGGTCCATCTTCTCCAACCAGATGGTTTCCCGCTTCCTTAAAGGCCTGGACCGCTTGTACCCGCCGGTGCGGCGTCCTGCTCCGACCTGGGATTTGAACCTCGTGCTGGCCAAGCTGATGGGTCCCCCCTTCGAGCCCTTGGCCACATGCTCCCTGCTCTACCTCTCTTGGAAGACGGCCTTCCTCGTCGCCATTACATCAGCGAGACGAGTTTCTGAGCTCCGCGCTCTGTCGGTTGGTCCGCCATACACCGTCTTCCACGGGGACAAGGTGCAGCTTCAACCACATCCGGCCTTCCTCCCAAAGGTGGTGTCGGCCTTCCACCTCAACCAGGAGATCTTCCTCCCGATGTTCTTCCCGAAGCCGCATGCCTCGCCTCGGGAGCAACAGCTGCACACCCTCGACGTCCGCAGGGCGCTCGCTTTCTACATCGAGCGGACTAAACCCTTCCGGCGTTCGCCCCAGCTGTTCGTAGCGGTTGCTGACCGCATGAAAGGCGAGCCGATATCCTCCCAGCGGATTTCCTCTTGGGTCACTGCGTGTATCCGGACCTGCTACGAGCTTGCTCGCGTGCCGCCGTGCCGCCTCACCGCTCACTCCACGAGAGCGCACGCCTCGTCGGCCGCCTTCCTGGCCCATGTCCCCATCCAGGACATCTGTCGAGCTGCCACCTGGTCTTCGGTCCATACCTTCACCTCCCATTACGCGTTGGTGCAACAGTCTCGAGATGACGCAGCCTTCGGCTCCGCGGTATTACACTCCGCCATGTCTCACTCCGACCCCACCGCCTAGGTAAGGCTTGGGAATCACCTAACTGGAATGCATAGGAGCAATCACTCGAAGAAGAAAAGACAGTTACTCACCGTAGTAACTGTTGTTCTTCGAGATGTGTTGCTCCTATCCATTCCAGACCCGCCCTCCTTCCCCACTGTCGGAGTAGCCGGCAAGAAGGAACTGAGGAGCGGACGGGCCGGCTGGGGTATATATCCGGCGCCATAGCGGCGCCACTCCAGGGGGCGCCCAGCCGGCCCGTTGGAGTTGCTAGGGTAAAAAAGTTCCGAGATGCCGTGCACGCGCGGCGCGCACACCTAACTGGAATGGATAGGAGCAACACATCTCGAAGAACAACAGTTACTATGGTGAGTAACTGTCTTTTAAAGTTGCTGCCTCTACATTTAACCTTATTATGGTGTCTGTGTCTTGTTTTTGAGACATTGATGGAGACTTTGTGAACACTCAAAATTCAGGCCTTTTATAAATCTGGCCTATTGTAGCAAAGATGCTGAGTTTAGTATGAGACAGAAAGAACACAGTGAATTGATATTTGTTAATGTTATTACTTTTTCTCCTAGGACTGGTTCAATGCAATGCCTTGTGGTCCTGCTCCTCCTTTCGCTTACTAGCTTTTCTAAAGGTGCTCTCATTTGCATGTCAGTACCCAAAGTACCCTTCCTAATCACAGCTGTTTAGAGCTGTGCTGGTGTCTGACCTCAGGGAATATAAAGAAGGTTTGGGTGTGCTGTTACTTTACCTGCTGTGGAATGGATAGGGATATGCCATATGTGCATCTGCAATTAGACATTATTATTTCCAAAGTATTTACTTACCATTTGCTGAACCATTGAGTAATTACCACAGCAAAATTGCACAATCTGTCAGTTCATCAGCCAAGTGTGCTTTTGGACAGCCTGTGTACACCTTCTCATGTTCTGAGGCTTTTACACATTTGACTTTTGTAGACTCCAGCCTTTATGATACCAATTCTTTGGTGAGAAATTCCTGTTAGCAAAGGAATGGGTATGAAATATATACATGTGCACTTGGCCTGTGAAGGATCTCTTGCCCCTTAGGAGGAATACCATTTAATATAATTGAGTTCGTTTAAACACATGTGGATTTTTAAGGTGGCACGGTTGTGCCATTTTTACAGGGTGGTATTCTTGGAAATTGGTTTAGTATCAGACCTTCAGCATTTTCTGATGATGTGAGTCAATTAGTTGAAGAATGACTCTTCTGTAATTGCTGGGAAGAACTTCCCGCTCCCCACTTTTGCGTTCTCTACCATGTTTGGTGGAAGCATAAGGGTCTCCAAAAGAGGTGTGTGGTTCAGGTATTGAGATTTACTGAATTTAGTTGCTATGGGAAAGTTTTTTGTGTGAGAATTTGAAAGTAAAATGATTTTTTAGAAAGCATACTTGGCTTGGAAAAAGGCACAAGACATCATGTACTTACTTCTCTCCAGACCCCCACCAAGGAAAGTACCCAGGAATCTGGAGAAAATTGTGTCCCTAATGTGGAAATTTTACAGGTTTGATGATGGCAACATGAGAAGTTGTCACTTTACAGTATATTTTGAAACATGACCAAGCCTTAATAACCAGGTTATTCTAAAATATTCAGGGTGACAGAATAGGAAT
>NC_059078.1:105503071-105508071 GCF_020497125.1 Mauremys mutica
CAGCACATTGCAATATCAGGTCCAAAATTTGCAACAATTTACCAGCTGTGAGGAATTCTTCAGGACTGAGGTATAAAAATGAAAAATTGGGGAGAGCTAATTTGTTGCTCTGTTATCCCCCCCCTCCCCCGCATTCAGAGATCATTCCTGAGAGAGTTTTGTAGTGCAAACGGTAGGCCAAATGCTCTGCTGGTGTAAATCTATGGAGCTCTGTTGAAGTCAATGCAACTATGCTGAATTACACCAGTTAAGGATCTGGCCCAGTATTGTGTTACGTGGGCCTATATTCTCTCCAGCATAGAATCATAGAATCGTAGGACAGGAAGGGACCTCGAGAGGGCTTCTAGTCCAGTCCCCTGAACTCATGGCAGGACTAAGTATTATCTAGACCGGCTAGAACCCACATTAGCACCTTTCATAGGGAGTATTGCCAGTTTGGCCCTATATGTAACGCTGCCTGCAATGATCCCCTGTGCTCCAGTTATGCTGGGACAGCTTTTCTGTGGATATTAGGAAAGGTAGAACTGCAACAGAAATATTCCTTATGCTTCCACAGATGTTCATGGGTCTTTTTCTTTCCCCTAGAAGAGCCAGTATTTAGCCCTTTATTTCTCTTTTCAGTGTGAATTACCGATCTCCCTTATATTCAGTTTCCTGAAACACAAGGAAACGATGAAATTGGTATTGCTGAATTGTGGTTTAGTTTTGACTCTTAATGCAATTTAAAGATGTGGTTGGTTGGTTTTGGCATGAACTGGGCTTGCTGCTGGCATTATATCCATGTAAGAGAAAATGCAGGATGAGGACAAGGAAGGAATTAGGAACCAGCACCAATAGAGCAATTTATAACAATTTAGATTTTGTTTTTAAGTGAATTTAGTGATCAAGAAAGGTATTAAACTCCTCTATATGTATCCATCCCAAATAACACTTTGCAGTAAATGATATTAGAGACTATGACATGGGAGAGACTATGAAACAAATGATGCTTTGACATCTTCCTTCCACTTCTCCCTTTAAACAATCATCCATGTGACTGAGAAGAGTAGAGATGCTGACCTCAGATAGCATTTTTATTAAAGGGAGGGAGGAGCCTCTAAAGTTGTGAAAAAGTAACAGTGCTTCTAGTGATGGTAGCATGAGAACAGTACACTTAATTTAATTAAATAAAAAGAAACCTAACCGGATGCTTTTTTCAAGGGTGAGAAAGACAGTGTGAAGGCTCTTTTTGTATCTAATTCAAGAAGCAAATATCACATTTTAGCCCCTTCGGGTGTTTTGTTATATTTGAATCTAGTTAAGAAAAATGATAGCCGGGACACACTTTGGGTGAGATCCTGGCTCTCCTCTAGCCCCACCCCATTTTCCCTGTTTTGTGCTGCTACTGAAAGGAAGACAGAAGGCTGTTTTAACTGGCCAGTTTGTAGATTTTTCCAGTGAAGGGGAATCCCTAGGTAATGCAGAGATGACCTTTTCCTTTCCTGGAATGGGGTATAAATAGGCAAAATGGGCACTGCTGCTTTTCTACAATCCCCCCAGATAGAATGAATTTTTGAGGGGCAGTATGACTTCAAGCAGCCTCAGGGCTGCTCCAACTTAACATGAGAACATGATTAACCTCCAGCCAGCCCCAATGTTGGTGAAGTGGGTATAAAGTTGGAGTAAAGCCACCTATGTCAGCACTCACTGAGCAACTATGCTGCAGTTGTGAATTCAACCCTTAATTCTCTGTTGTAGAAGAACACTAGAGTAAAACGCCATGAAAATGGATACATTTCAAAAGAGAGAGATGGCTAATGCAGGCTCTGGAATTGTGTTACAACAAGTGAACTAGTTCTGAAACCCATTTTTGCATATTTTTGTCCAGTTGCCATCTACAAGCCCCACAGCTAGGCTAATATGTCACTTGTTGCCAATTTCTGAAAAACAATGATCTGGTCATTCAACTTCAAGAGCCCACTGAACTTTCCTTCTCTACTTGCTTAATTATTACAAAAAAACAATAAGAGCCATCCGATGGTTCTTACAAATGCTGAAGAACTGATAGCAGATGTTCGAAGTGACAGTATTAGCTACCGAAACAGCCCTGGACACAGTTCAGACCCTGAATCTCCAGGATAAACTCCTGATACTGAATCAGAGAGAGAGGAATTAGAAGACTTTCTATAACAGGCAAAAAAAAGTACGCTTTGCAGTCTAGGGAAGATAACATTTTAAAAAAACAATTGGAGAAAAATAGTGGTGCTGATGATATGTCTGAAAGAACACCTATGCCTGGTGGCACTCCTTTAACCCCTACCCTCTGCCAAAATCATTGTCTGCTGAAGGGAACTTAGTAAGCTTCGACATTAGATATGTGTAAGGCTGTTAGCTATGATCATAATAACAGTGAGCTGTGACAAGCCTAAAACCCAAACTGGCATATCTAAATTCAAGCACCATAGAACTAATACATCTACCACAAAGTGCAATTGATTGCCAATCTAATAAAACCAGCAATGATACTATTGAACACGACATGCTGCTTTGAACCTTCTGCCGCTAAATGATGTGATAGCTGAACACATAGTGCTGAAGAACTTGTTGGAGTAGGAAGTAAAACCTATTCTTTGCTTATCTTCAAACTTAGATGAACCACTAAGTGTATGTCTACAGTGCAATTAGACACCCACGGCTGGCTGGCCTGTGCCAGCTGACTTGGGCTTGTGGGGCTGTTTAATTGTGGTGTAGACGTTTGAGCTCCATCTCGAACATCAACAGTGCCATTAAACATCCCCTTAGCACGAGTCCTGCAGGACTGAGTGAGCTGGCATAGGCCAGCTAGGGGCTTTTAATTGCAGGGTCAACATACCCTAAGTCTCCACTCCCTAATCCTTAGTTCTGAAGGAGATAAAGAAACAGTGATTTCAAGGTTCCATTTCCAAATATCCATGTCTTAATTTAGCACTTAGACATTTAAAAGGGCACTGAATATTATGCCCAAATACTCATGTTAGGTGCCTACATTCTAGTTTGAGTTCATACATGTGCGATAAGCATCCAAATTTAGCCACCAAAGTTGGAAAATTGGCTTCCCTGGGCTGATGGTCTCTGACATTTAGAGTGCTCTGGGGAATAATTACTAGCATTATAAGGTCTTTTACTTCTGTGAGTGTATGCTGTCTAGAACAATGGGGCCCTGATCTCTGAGCTGGGCTTTGAGTCCCAAAAATACAAATAATAATATTCCAGTGAGTTACTGTGTCTGTCATTCTGCCCTAAAAGAAGGGAATCCATTTCACCTCAAAATCAAACCTGGCTGCCTAGCTGATACAATAGCAGACATCAGATACAGTGGTGAACTTAGGAAGTTTTGTGCATTGTGATACTTTCTGCCACTTCCAGTGCTATTCCTCATTAGAGCAATAGGGAATTGCTCCCAGACCACTTGAATCTGTCAGAAAGGAAGAAAATATTTTAAAATGTGCTATGTACAGCTGCTGAAACATCTGTGCTGAACATGATGACACAAGCTGTAATCATGGCAGTTGGGGAGGGGATACAATGAAGAGAGGTTAAAGAACAGGCTAAATTAACTCCTTGGACTGTGTGTCTACAGCAGTGCTAAAGTGTTCTGGAGTTTAAGACTTCAATATCTGCCGTACTGAAGTTCTTGAAGTCCGCTGGCACAGCCTTAAAGTTAGTGAGGCCAGTGTAGAGTCATAGATTCTAAGATCAGAAGGGACTGCTGTGATCATGTAGTGACCTGGATAACACTGGCCATAGAACTTACTTGAAATAATTCCTGTTTGAACTAGAGCATCTCTTTTAGAAAAACATCTAATCTTGATTTAAAAATTGCCAAGGCCAGACTACCATGGCCTCTCCCAGCTGGCCAACATTGGTAAGGCGCCTACAGAGGCCCTACAGGATCTTAAAGCTGCCCTTCAAAAACAGAATCCTTGAGGTAATATTACAGTATTGTCCTTCTGGAGCTACCCCGGTGAGTGGAAAGAGATTGTATTTTGCGCCTCCGTGTGCTCATGGGGAGAAGCGGCACATGTTTTACTCTGCTTTTCTGCCCATATGGTCTTAGTCTGCAGTCTCTGCACAGGCAAAATTCTCAAAGGCTTGAATAGGGTGACCAGATAGCAAATGTGAAAAATCGGGATGGGGGTGGGGGGTAATAGGAGCCTATATAAGAAAAAGACCCGAAAATCGGAACTGTCCCTATAAAATTGGGACATCTGGTCACCCTAAACTTGAATGAGGCCAATCCTATTAACCCAGTTCTGCAACTCTTAGTCACTTGAGTAAGGACTACTCAGGGAAGTAAGAGTCTGTAGGCTTAGGCCTTTGAATGAGACCTTTACCTAGCAAACATGGAAGAGGTTTCTTTGTTTTCATTTAACAAATGAACTCCCACAACATGTTTTTAAAATGTTGATCAATGGGTGGGTTTTCCCCAAGTCCTAACTGTTCACGTAAGAATTTCTGGAAATGTTGATGTGGGGAATAAAACTTTACTCTGTCCTGGAGCTCTACCGGGGGGAGACTGCTTTGGGTTGAGGAACTGTATAAGAACCTGAACAGAATAGAATAGAAATCTCCCTTAATCAAAACAACATTATGCCAAGAACCCTTTCTAGGGAAGGGATATTTACACAGCAGCACAGCCCTACTTAAAAATAGAACAGACTTGTCGTGTAAGTAACAAAAATACATAACAGCATACTCCTGCAATTTGAGCTTTTGAAGGATGTCTGTCATATGCCTAGTCTTATTTTACGCCCCTTCCCTTTTTAAAAAGAGGAACAATGCCATCTTCCCGAAAGGAAATAGGCAATAAAAACTCCAGCAGGATTTCCTATTAATAATTTTTTCCCATTCATATCCTAAGGGGGGAAGGAAAACCCCCCAGCTTTAGCAACTTAAACAGTGCTTATTAACTTGATATTTTTACATGCCTGGTTTTCCCTAAATGTGGTATATACTTTTACTGCTCAATTAAGTCTTTTTAT
>NC_059078.1:105513071-105568071 GCF_020497125.1 Mauremys mutica
AGTGTTAAATCTATTCTTCCCTTCATCTATTACCCTGTTTTATTTCTGTTTTTGAGAACCTATATTTTTCCTAATAAATATTCACTACACCATTTCATCCTGTATTTAATATGCCCAGTGCATGTTTGCTGTGCTAACTTCTCAACAGATTGAGTGGACATTCCACTGTTGCAGTGCAGTCATAAAATTCAGGAACTTATAAAATCCTACCTTTCCTCTCCTACCATCGGTTTTGCTACAGTATATTTTTCAGCTATTTTTTCCCCACTGGCTTCAGCAGCTCAGAACAGAGCCACAGCTCCTCCCTGTGGTATCCAGATTGGATTACTCCATTGCCACACGGGAGAGTTCTTCAGTCTCGTGTGCTGCTTGTTCAGTTCGCTCTACCGCATTACTGTTTGACCACATTTTAGACCAGGTTTTCAGGCACAATCTCAGGTGTTAAGAGGTAGGTAAAAGAGGAAGCAGTGACTGTAAAATATGTACACAGAACTGTTCTATACTCTCTCTCTCTCTCTCTCTCTCCATACATTAATAGACATCTGAATGTGTGTGAGGGTATCATGGTGCTTCAAAAATCACATAAAAAGTACCTAATTAAATGTATTGATATACATACATCACTTTAAATAGTAATTTTATTAAAATAAGGTGGAATTATAGCTCACTTAAAAACAAAAAAAAGCTTAACATATGACAGGGACTCTGCAGTAACACTACAACACATACTGTATGTACCTTTGATCTTCAGCATCACATTAGGTAACAAAGACCAGAGAACTTTAGGTAGGCTGTGTTTGATCACAGTAAAATGCTCTGTCCCATTCTGGACTATGTATTGTACCACTGATTTTTTTTTTTAAAGAAGTAACTTGTGTGTCTGATTCTTTTAATTAGACTGTTACAGCTATTGTAATGCTTACAGTGGTAAGAGCTCATAAATAGCATGGAACTTTTTAACATTAATGCTGCATCACTAATATAGGTGCCATTCAGAACAATTCATTGAAATATTTAAATCTACATGATACAGTTTGCTATTTTCTCCACTTAAAATGTTTCAGAACATATGAATGGGTACTTATGGTTTATTCTATTAAGGGTAGGTAGGAAATGAACGTACTGATTCATGTACAGAACATGTATGTGCACACACTATGTGCATGTAGATACTCATAAAGCATTTCATCTCTCAGGTAATGAACAAAGTTTTCACACTGCAAAAATTTGACTACATATTTCCTGGAAAAAATCTGTTTGATTTGTACCACAGGCTGCAATATGAAAAAAAATCACCTTGAAGGGAGAACCTCGAAAGCTGCGGATTTACATTTTCCCTGCTCTTCTGCTATTAGTCTTTCTATCATTTTCTTTTCCATTATGTTCCATTATGTGCCTCTAATGCTGGGCTGAAGAATCAGGAACTCACCTTCCTTCTGCGTGTCAGTAGCCAAAGTCTGCTGCAATAAAAGATTTCCTGAATAGCTTTCTAATGTGTAAAGAATATAATGCAAGAAATAGTTACAAAAGCCTCTAAATATACTTCAGAATAAATGAACATATGTTCTGAAAGATTATTTGAGGAGGAGTTTTTATTTTTTATTTTTTTACCAAAAGAATAGAGTGGGTAGTGTAAAACATATTCACTTAGTATACCTATCTAAAGACATGACAAATAGCACTACTGACATTTGCAAAAGCAGATGTTTATGATGTGAATAATGGATGGAAAACATAGTTTATTTCTTTTTAATGAAGTACAATATAGTTTTATCCAGGAAACTTAAGCACTTAGGTTCAGGCCACTATGTATATATGAAAGAGACTGTTCTTAGCATGTGTAATTTAAGTCCTATGACACTTCTTAAAGTATGCAAAATAATAAATAACTTATTAAAACATGTTCAATGTAATAATGGGTTGTTTCAAGAATTGTTGTAAAAGAGATTAGAAAAAGGGGGAAAGCAGCCTTTAGGGGAAAATAACATGAATATCCAGCAGTACAGTTGTTTAATGATTCTATATTTTTAAAATGTGCCTGTACTCCATTCACAGTCATTTAAGTACTTAAATAAGCACAATAAATGTAAACAATTTACTGTTTTACAAACAGAAAATTGGGCAGAAAAGTAATTTTGAATAGCAACTTGGCTTACAATACCCAGTGATTTGGTGCCCTGTAAAATGCATTTGACACTGCTGTTCATTAAGCTAGTGCTATTGAGCCTTCTTCACATTCATTAGTGATTAATTCGGACAGATATTTAACTTAATAAGGTAAGCAAATAAACAAAAAATCACTTTCTGTGCCTTAAGGTTTTTAGACCTCTAATTGGTTTTGTGCACTAATTATCAAGATTAACACCTTACACTTTTCTCACTCCTTACACTTAGAAATTCCAACTGGGAAAAAAGCACACAACCTTGTGGGAATCCTTTAAGGATAAAGGGTTAAGGGTTTGCCTTTTACAAGGAAGATTTTTACCAAAAAAGAACAATTCCAGGTTAATGCAGACACAAGTGTAGCACAATGAGGAGGAGATCTAAATCTGTGCAACTTTGTAAGTAGTGACGCTGATCATTTTTGCAATACATGTGAATGAGCACTTCTCCAGAGGACACTGCATGTATATAATACATATAAATAAATGACTACAAGCTCTTTGAGGCAGGGACCATGGTTTATTATACATATTCTAAAATTCCATGTGCTTCTACAGCTATATGATTTATATAATTTGATGTACTACTTACTGCAGCATTTGCTGAGGGATTCAAGATTTAACCGCTAATACTTAAAAAGTTTCTGTTAACTCTGCGTCCCATAGAATTAGTAATACTTTGTATTAGTGCCAAATCACTGTGAGTTTCTTTTGCTATTTATTGCAGTTACATTATTCATGAGGTTGTCTTTCTTCATGTGGATGTAATCTGCATTTCCATAGCAATTTAGTATTAGTGTATGTCTACCTGTTACATAGTGGTATGGTGCAGGAAACACTTTCTGATAAGTGGTAACAATTAGAGTCTGACTCTAATGGGAAAAATATCCTACGCAGCTCTGTATCTCAACTTTAAATGCCTTATTTTCGTAGCAAGTACACATAGGGTTACATAGGATGAAATATTGTCATTTTGGAATCTGTACATTAGTTCAAAATACTTGGCATGCCTTTCTACATTTGACATGTAAATGTCAGTTTGTCACTATTACAACTTTATATCCCCACTGAAAGTACTGTACAAAGTGCTGATTCAGTTTCCCTCCTGTAAAATATATCCTTGGAAGCCAATTGTCTTTTAATATGTGCCAAACTGAAGTACACTTCATATTACCTCTTAACAAATAAAGACCATGCAGTGAATGTACATGCTTAAAATAGCTGTAAAAGGGGTCATAATTTAAGTTTGCTTGAGTATGAGTTAGGAGAGTCATTAAAACTCATTTTAGCCAAGTCTGCAGCACAAGTTGTTTCTATTAATGGTTTCTGGACCACTGAATAGAATATTTACTATGCAGTATTCTAAAATAATTAGTGGACCTGAGATAGCTAATTGCTACTTGTTCTTTCTATGAGAAGTCTTGAGGATCTACCTGGACTGTAGTTTAACCTGATGTCACTTTTCAATAGTTTTTTGTTTTGTTTTGTTTTTTGTTTTTGCATTAGGGGATTTTTAAACTCCTTTTTCTTTAATTCTTTTCTTTCTTTAATGGGTGAGTGGATAAATTCAGTGGTGGATTTTTGTGACACTAAAGCAGCAGATAAGTCTATGATGCACTCTAGCTATGTGGTTTAAAAATCCCTTACCATATGTTTTCTCACTGGAATGCCTCGTCTTGCAAAATTACAGGAACCGAAGCTTAAAAACACAATTAGGTAGTTTTAAAATGAAGTATTAAAGAAATACCACATATTTACAGATATGCCTGCAATGGTTTTTACTCCCCTTTCTTTTCCCTTTCTTTTGTGTTGTTCTTTGAGTTGTTCAAGAAGCTACGCAGTATTTGATTGTTGTACTAATCATGCTTCACATTTTTCTAATTAGGTTATATAGGTTGTGGTTAAATTATAAATGAAAGACTGAACTACTAGAATACTTGTCATAACAGCATCTTTTATGTTACAGAAAATATGAGGGGAGAATGCGGGAAGGAGGGGGTGAATCAAAAAGGTATTATGTGATGAAAGCTCTCCTTGCTAATTTTATGCTGCTTATGTTATCTGTATAGACAAGTAATACAATTTGAAGTGTTTTTCTAAAGTATTCTGAAAACTACAGCACATCTGTCCACTGAGAAAAATGCAAGAAAACTGAATACATAATGCATAGATATGCATATCATAGTACAAACTCTGTTGCACACATGGACACACGTTCTCTCTTGTGTCTTAGGTTTATTTCCCTATTGTTATAAACCAACTTTAACTATTTTCTCATGATGTACATGAAAACAATTAATATTTAAAAATCCAAGATAATAACTTCCTTTATTTTCCACAGTACTATACATATAGTATAAAAATTGAGTAGCTGCATGGATATAGTATCCATTTTTGTTTTCCCATGACACTTACTTTAAATAATTTTTTGTGAAAAAAACTTTATGGATGGCTAGAATTAAACTGAGTTCTATTTGAATCTGGAGATTCATATTCTAAAAGTATAATTTATACTCACTAATTGAGCAAATATTTAGTTTATATGCTATAGCATTTTAAGCTGGTTATTTAAAAACTACTAGTAATAGTGTAGTTTAAAAGCATGATTTTTCTATGTTAAATCTATAGCTGTGTTTAACTGTATTGTTAATAGTATTTTGATAAACTTTTGGAACAAAGAGTGGGAGGGGTGGGGTGGTAGCTGGGGACATGAAATGGATTATCACCTTGCTTTAAGTCACACATTCAGCTTTTTTTCTAAAGCAAGACATGATTTTAGAGTAGTGCTACTCCTCAGTTGTTCAAGTGCACTAAATACAAAGCAAACTGTGTATGATTCAGTTTAGCTTATATACTTCATTTGTAGATAAGTGGGTCCCTAAACATATGAAGGGATATTTGATGTAAAACTTGAAGCAATGCTAAGGCCTTAATTGACTTATATTCAGCAGTGAATTGACAAACTTGGTGACAAAAAGGGGCATTCACAAACAACTAATGTTTTCTGCATAGATGCCTGTGAGCTGTGCTTTTTTGCACCCCGGTAACAAGCCTCAAGGATTCTGTTATTTTGGGCTTTATTGGATGAACTGTCAATGCTTTGTGGGATAACAAATCTTCTTTTATAGCACTTGGTGGAGTTTGGTTAGGGGCTACCTTTAAGCAACATGAACTTGGCCATGCTGTGTGTCTTACACTAATACCTTCACTACTGTAAAGAATCAGGGTACTTGAGAAACAGCCTGAAGCCATACAGCTGATTATTTCACCAAATTTGCATCTTTTCAACAGTAATGGGGATGGCTTTCACAAATGCTCCCAGGCTCTAAATAGATGTTAAGTGGTTGTTTCTAGTTCCTTCCCTCTCTTTTTCCCCTGAGAGCCACTTCCCTTCCCACCCACTCTGCTATCCTTGTGCTTAGCCCTCTGGCAGCTGTGCACTGCTCCTGGCGTTTGGCAAACCCTACAGAAGGGGTTATATTGAGTAAGTTGGCCAATTGATACAGTCCTCACTTGGGACCACCTATAATGCCTGCATACACAAGATAGTCAGTTATTCTTTCTTCTGGGGAGAAAAATAAATGGCCTCCAGGAAATGTGAGTGATCTCAGGTGTCCTTTGACTTCTACTTAGTTATATGGCCTATGTTGTGTGGATGAGATGTGTGTTTCCTACTGAGGCAGTTAACATAGTTGGGTTCTTCAGCAAGGAAATCTGTGGAGTATGCATGAAAGACAAGAAAGTGAAGTAGGGCTTGAAAAGAGATGGTGTGGATAGAGAGCAATTGAATGGCTATGTATTCTCCTGTGTGCGATAGAATGTCACTGCCTGTGGGGGAGGGGGGAAAGGAATGAGAATGTATTTTCAAGGGGTTCTGGCTCTCTTTGCAGGATAAATGAGGACTGATGACATTGTCTTCCTCCATCTCCAGATCTCCCCAGATACACCAACCAACTCAGGGATTTATTTAAAAAAAAATTAGTGTTTAAAATAGGGAATAAATATAGATTTAAAATAGGGATTTGATTTTTTTTAAATGTGTGTGTGTGACATCATCTGGAAGGAGGGTCCCAACTATGAGATCGTTTCCTTCTGCTCCAAATCATGACACGACCTGTCACTTGATTCTGTTTTGTCCCTCTGCAGCAGCCTCTGTGCATTGTGATGGTGAGTTTCTATGGTTATTCCTCATTACACATAGTTCATGAAGTGTAGGGAAACAACTTTACTGAGACTTTGTGCTACTTTTCTATGGAACTTGTATAAGTTCATTTTGTCAAATATTCTGTAGAATCTAAGGACCAAACCTGTAACTGCTTAAGTTCAAATGAAGTCCCTGACAAATTTCTACCGGCTTCCCGGGGACTACTCACATGAAAACTACACATCTAAGTGTTTGGAGAACCGGGGCCTAACACACAGCACAAGGACCTGCTCCTGCTCCAGATTAAGTCAATGAGAATTTTGCCACTGACTTTAATATATGAACAAGGATTGGACCAAGAGTAATGTAGAAAATTACAGATTTTGGTGCTCAATCCAGAAAGCACTCCATGTGCAGCATTTCCCCTGTTTTCCATAGTAGATCTACATGTGGAGCAGGTTCACTGTGGAGAGGCTGGGAGAATGGGCAGTGGTCTATTGGTTAGAAAAGGAGATGTGAGACAGGCAAATGCCAAGTTCTGCCACTGACATTCTTGTAGCTTTTGGGAATCTGAATCTTAAAATAGGTATCATAATTTGGCTCTCATAGGAGTATTGAGGCTTGCTTAATTGATGTGTGCAAAGTGCCTTGAGTTTCTACAAACTGTAGGAATAAATCAGTGCAAATAGCATTAATTATTAATATAACTTGTTGTCTATTAACATTTAAAAACAAAGGGTCTAATGCTGCACTGAAAACACTGGAAGTTTTGCCTGGATAAAGAATGAGGGATCAGGCCCCAAATCAGGACAGCAGACATCACATCTTGTTTTTATTCTAATTCAAACCACGGAACACTTTTAGAGTTGGTCTAGAGCACCTCTCTTCCCCCTCTCCACTGCTTTGTACATTCACAACAGTGGCAGTTTGATAAAATTTAAAACCTCCCCAAAACTACAAGTAAAATATCAATAGTGATGTCTCTTAAAATCCACAGAAGGAAACTCGAGGATTAGACTAAAGCTCTGTTCTTAATTTATCCTGTCGTGCCTAAGTATTTCAGCACATATTACATCTCTGGGAGGATCACCCACTGTTTGGAGAGCTCTCCTTTACGTAGGCATATTGGGGTGAGGTAAGGACAGAACAAACTCGCAGAACCATTGTATTTAGCTGAGCAGTCTCTATTTTTATGGATTACTAATACAGGAAACCATAGTGACTATTTTGGAGCCATTAAGGTTTAGCTTGTCAGTGCTGACCTTATACCGTGTATACATGACATGTCAGTAGATGCCTAGGGATGCTTTCATACATGTTTTATTGAAATGACAGGTCATAGCTTGAATGGTCCCTTGAAATATGTGTTAACTACGTATGCTGAACAATCTGTTCCATCTTGTATTTAGTTATAACACCCTGAGTAAGTTTCCCAGACCCAAAGAAGAGCTCTGTGTAAGTTGATCCAATAAGAGAGAGAGAGACAGGTGGGTTAGGTACTAATATCCTGGGACTGACACACCTACAACAACACTGCATATAGGCCATAGCTTCTGATTGCTGTACAGATGCATGACTATATGCTAGAAATACAAATGAAATGCCTCTTGAGAAAAGATGTACCTCTAAATGTATAATGGATACCTTTCTAAATGGTAGAACTCATTTATTTATACTATTTAGGTAAATATATCAGATAGTAGACTATTGGGGTCAAATTCCTCCCTGTAACTGTAAACTCTGTCGAAACTGGTTACGTTTATATGAGGGATGAATTTTACTAGCAGTTCACAAAACATTAGTTTAAAAAAGTCAGTTTCAGATATATAGAGCAAAAGGTATCATACTCCATGCTTTTCCTTTTGAAAATTTTCTTTACATTTGTATATAAATTGATCTCTTCTCCCAGGCTCAAAGTTTTGATTTTTTTGCCAAGTTTCAGACCAGAGAAAACTTTACAACTAAATCATAATGCCTTGAAAATAAAGTTTGAAAGTGGAAATGCCAAGACATCTGCACAGGATCTGATCTCACAAACCTTTCATATCTAAAAGTCCCACTAACTGAGAATTTGGGATGCACAAGGAATACAGATTTGGGCCCTTAATGCAGTGAGTGACTTTTTTTTAAAGCAATTACTCCATGAAAAGTAAATTAATTTTAACTTTCAGTGTATGAAACTGTTGTAAATAACCCAAATCAGTCACATTGTGTCTGTGATTAAAGAATTGATATGTTTCTACATGTTAAAAGATATAAATTTGTAGGGCTGTGGCAGAAATCATCAACCACAACATTTTATGTTATTTTTTAACTTGTACAATTCTATAGATATGAATGATTCCTTACAAAACACAGATGGAGCCCAAGCTCTAAGGAGTCCAATCCTGCAAATGTTTACTACCTGGCACATTGCTTATTAGCTTGGGTTGACTCATTGAATTGAACGAAAGTACTCATTCTGGTTAGCCCTATAGTCAGTAATATATGTTTGCCAGTTTAAGTCCCAAGTTAAAACAAGAACAAATGGAGGACATGGAAAATGCAAGGAAGGGCTGTAGGCTGGATAAGAGTGAAGATAATACAATTATGCAGTTGCTTAGGAGCCTGATCCAAATCCCAGTGAAATCACTGGAAGGACTTTGGATCAGAATTGATGTAAGTAATGAACACATTTGGAGGGTTCCAAAGAGTATTTTGGGTGTGTTTCAGGGGGACAGGGTGCTTGTTTTATTTTTGCTAAAGATACAGTTTTGAAGCTTCTTTAAGGAAGTGGCTATATATTATATTCCATTTCTTGCTGTTTATAAAATAGAAACATTTATAGTGTTGCCTTTTAGTAGCTGAAATGAATTGAAGATATGAAAATAATAATTTTAAAGTAAAGCAAATCGCAAATTTTGAATGAACTTGGAAAGTACTGTTTCTTTTAATTTACTAGATCTTTCCAAAATGTACTTGTCTAACACATTTTATTTCATTTTTTAAAATATCAATATGAAACACTGCTTCCGAATGATCAGAGACATTTTATTCATGAACTTGGATTCTGATTGCATGACATTTATTGATACATAAGATATTAGGTAAGTAGTTGGGAAGTACCTTTTGCCTTTTTACAAGGATAAGTCTCCTCCTTCAGTTTTCCAACTTGCAAACAACTATCCTGGGAACATTCCTCAGTTGAACCACACATGCAATCAGTTTGAATGAAGTAATGGCTTCATCTCTGCAAGACAAATCACAACAGTTTACAACTCCTGGACAACTCCTTATCGGTGGATCTCTTACCAATTTCTTTTGCCTGTAACAGAGCAGAATATTTTTGCTATACATAACAAAAACCCTGCTGAAAAACAAGAACAAAATTGATCATCAGTGTAATTCTGAAATTTTCTGTATCAAAATGTAATATATGTCTGTGTTAGCCAAATAAAGTATGTCCATCAAATATCTTGCATTTACCCAGGGCATGGTGAATAATGCAAATAATTATTCACAAATACTGTAGTTATTGAAATTCATAAATGAATTTCAGTTCAACCATATTTGTGCTAGAAAAGGTTAAGCTTTAGCAGGAAGTTTAAAATTGCCTCACATCCTTCAGGTCACTCTGGAGCAGGGGTGAAAGTAAGTTAAAGGACTTACTGGTACTCTGGAGAATTGAGCAGGGGGTGGGGCCTCAACCAGAAGGGGTGGGGCCTCAATTTAAAGAGGCGGTCCTTTAAATCCCTGGGCCCTTTAAATCACCACCGGAGCTACCAGTTGCAGAGGCAGCTGGGAGCCCCGGCGCTCAGGGACGATTTAAAGGGCCCAGGGCTCCGGCTACCGCTCAGGTCCCTTTAAATCACCACTGGAGCTCCCGGCCGCCACCGCTACCCTGGGGCTCCAGCAGTGGGTACTGGCTTACTTTCACCTCTGCTCTGCAGTATCACAGTTTTTCTGGAGAATCTGTCTTTTACTTACACACACCAGTTTCAGAGAAAACAAGAAGACTACTTTACATTGGCATTACTACTGTGTTACTCTATAAATGCTTTGTTGCTAGTTAACTAAGTTATCCTAAAATCTGCCTCAATCATCGCTGAAAAATACGACATCATATGACAAGTGGAAGGCTCAGAATGCTGACAAATCCAAGAAAAGAGTACAAATGTTTGATGAAAGTGATGTTGACTGCAGGAAAGAGAAAGGTAAAATATAAATGGCTGATGTGGAGCTTGTCTGCAACATGTAAATCCTCAGTCAGCCTTAAATTATTGGGGAATGGTGAGGAGTTCTGGAAAAGGTTCAAATAGAATTTGAACTGTATATGAAAAAAACAGGGGCTCGTAAAATGGGAGATGAGCAAAAAAATGTACTGTTTTTGATGGGGCATGATGTGCAGGATGTATGCAATGCATTTCAAACTGATGATCAGGAGGAGGAAGGGGGAAAGAGTTTTGAAGAAGTAATGAAAAGGCCTGAGAATCATTGTCATCAGCTCTTACATAGGCATGTGCGGGGGTTGGGAAGTTAGCAGGAAGCTTTTTCTCTTTGCATAGCTGATCCAGTGGGCCAATCAATATGTGCCATGGAAACTCAGAATGATAGCTTTGGCAGCAGCCTGAATCAGATGTCAGTGAGCTAACTGCATGACAGGAAGATATGCTCATGGGAGAAGGATGTCTCCTAGTGACATTCCAATATACCATTTTGGGAGGATGCAGAAACTGTTATACATGGCACCTGGAATGTTCCAGAAGCCTTGGGGGAGAAGTGGGGTGGAGACTAGAAGTTTCTGCAAAACATGGCATGGCATGGCATCGCTTATAGACCGGATGAGCCAACAGCCTGAGGGGGCAGGCTCATTGACCTCAAGGAATTGAACAAAAATATTAAAAGAGGCCATTCCACTTGCTCACAAGTACTAAAATATTTGCTGAGACTGTAGAAACTAAATCCTTAAGCATATTAGATACATCAGCAAGGTTTTGGCAGATTCTTATGAAGACAGGGAAGCTTCAAGATTTGCACTTCCTATACACAGTTTGGCAGCTCTTGTTTCTTCAGTTTGTCTTTTGGAATGTTCTTCACCACAAGCATTTCATTTCACCTCACAATGTTGAAGATTAAAGGTTTCAAGAAGTGAAAATGTACATTGAAGACACAGTAACTTACTTGAAGTACAGAGATGAACAAAGGAAAGAGCCTCTCATGCTGCATGAACAAGCTGCAATTCAGACTTGATATGTTTGCCTAGAGAATGCTGGCTACCTGATCATAATGAAATATTTTAGCAGCTTTTCAGAAGAAACTGTAATTAGGAACCATAGCTTACCCTGTGATCAGTTACATTAACAGGGCCGGTGCAACCATTTAGGTGACCTAGACGGTCGCCTAGGGCGCTAGAATTTGGGGGGCAGCATTTTCTTTGCAGCAACCGCGGCGGCTGGATCTTCCGCCGCTCCAGTCGCCGCCGGCATTTAGGAGGAAGGAGCTGGGGCAGGGGAGTGTGGGGAGGGCCGCCTGCAGCAAGTAAGGGGAGGGGGGCGACAGCAGGGGAACTCCCCACCCCAGCTCACCCCTGCCCCGCCTCCTCCCCGAGCACACCGTGCTTCACTTCTGCTTCACTTCTCCCGCCTCCCAGGCTTGCGGCGCCTAAGCTGATTGGTGCTGATTGGGAGGCAGAAGAAGTGAAGCAGCTCACCCCTGCCCCGCCTCCTCCCCGAGCACGCTGTCGCTGCTTCGCTTCTCCCCCCTCCCAGGCTTGGGGCACCAATCAGCTTAGGCGCTGCAAGCCTGGGAGGTGGGAAAAGTGAAGCAGCCACGGCGTTCTCAGGGAGGAGGCAGAGCGGGGTGAGCTGGGGCAGGGGTGCCTGAGGGTGGGGGGTGGGGAGCTGCCACAGGGGGGGCACCTCAGGGCAGGGGCTTGGGGACAGGGGAGGGCGCAAGGTGGAAGTTTCGCCTAGGGCCCGAAACATCCTTGCACCGGCCCTGTACATTAAGGCCATGTTTACATGACATGGTATTTTGAGACCTGTAGTAGCAAAAATTGACTACAATTCAAGAATTCAAGAAAATCTTGGATTTTGCTAAAATGTATTAATTTCATCTGTAAGACATCTAGCTGTAGTTATGGACATGCAAATAGATTAGCAGAATGTGGGTACCATACCTCAGAAAAATTGTTTTTTTAAAAAAGTCTGATGTCATGGAAGTGCCATATTAGGCATGACTTATCCATGGAGAAACACTGCTCTAATGTGGAAAATTGCCAGTAGAACTTGTCTAGAACAAACTTCTACATTTACTCAGTTAGGAGATATGGTCAAGAGATTAGACAAGTCAAAGGAGATGCAAAAATTATTACAGAGGTACAACACACATTAAAGCAAAGACTCTATAAGAATTTGGCACAATAGTCACTGGCCATAACAAGCTACAGTGATATAAGAAATGTCCCCTCATTTATATTCAGTGATCAGAAAATGTGGAAATATTTTACAGCAGAATCATAAACATCTGCAACAGTACCTGACAATGTGATTGAGAGAGAAAATGAGCAGCTATATGGGGAAGAGTGAAGTAAAGAGCAGATGCACCAAAAGAACAAAAAAAATCCATGGAATGATCCTGTTTTACACAATGTGAAGTAGATCAAATAATGATACAGACTTAGAAATGCTAAAGACTTTTGTTGCTTTACAGTAGCTCAAGAAGACTGATGAAACATCCAAAAATACAGACTCGGAACCTCCTTCTGCTCTCCTCCTTTTCCCCATGTGGTTCCTGTAACAGCCAGTTGGAATTGGAGCCTCTGTGGTCAAGGGAGCAGAGTCTGCTACTGAGATGCTCTCACTACTAGAATAACTCACCTGGGAAGGGATGGGAAGCAGGTAAAGCCATGACTTGGCCACCCCATCAGTAAGCAGCTTGACTGGTGACAAGGAAGAGAGAAAAAGTACTATACTCCTTATAGGGGTGGCACACGGTTTGCTCTTGTACCCCCAGCAAAACTGGGTTGCTCTGAGGCATTTTGCGTCTCTCAGGCAGACTGTCCCCAGTGCTCCCCTGGGATGCAATGGCCTTTCTATGGGTGGTGGCTAAATACCAAATTCTCTGATTGTATTGGAATTTGTTCAGCCATGTGATTATAACACGGAAAGGAGAGGTGTGATGTAAAGGGTTAAGTTTTGGCAGGAAGTTTAAAGTTCCCACACAGTCTGCATGTCATTCTAAAACATCACACTTCCTCCTGCCAGTCACTCACAAAACAGCAGGCTTGATTACAGCAGCTCCAATACTGTGATAACTTTATAAATTATTTCTTGTTAGTTAAATCTTTTCTTAAAATTGACCTTAGCTGCTATCATTGAATTACCTCAATATTTGTGAGCAGACCTGGGGGAATGAAGAAAATTGTATTTTACATTTTGCCTTAAATTATTTGATGAATTTTGAAAAAAAATAATAATTTCACAATTTGTGAAATATTTGGCCTTCTCTACTATATGTATTTATGTATTTAATTGTATAGGACAAATCATTTTAACTAGATCTCTCTCTCTCACACACACACACACAACTTGAATTTATAATCAAGTACTTATCAAACATCTCCATTCTCCGAGTTTATTGCTTGTACATAGGGATGTGATTACAGATGCACAAAGTGATTGTAAACTGTATTCTATCTTTTGACTGTTTTTATTTCTCTGGTAACCCCATTATTTTTGTCCATACTCAGAGCTCTGACCTGTGCTACACGGAAAGTTTAGAGATGAAGTCATTTCTGGTTTGAGTTACTGGAGAGACTTTAATTCATCCAGCTGTGCTTGCTCAATAACAATTCCAGCATTCAGCATTGACAACACACCATCAGCAAGAGAAATCAGAAAGAAAAAGCAGGGAGTGTTGAAAGGAACACTTAAATCTGTTCTCATTTGTAGAATTTAACATCATCAAAACATTAAATGTAAATATGATCAGAAGGAATAAGCTAAACTAGTCAGTCAAGGTATTTCAGAAAATCTATTTCTTTTTTAGCCAGAATTTTTAATGAAAATTCAGAAAGTACTAACATTTAACATAAAGATTCACCTTGAGGAACAAATTGCGGAATATATTACTCAAAAGGACTTTTCATTATAAAACATATAACTTGTTTCCCTTGTTGAATATGTTTGTAAAGTTACATTTAACCGGTTTTAAAAAAATCCTACAGTACCTATTGGCAAGTATAATCCACAAATTGAGCTCTGCAGAGAACAACTATGCCTCAATCTTAATGCGCTCAGAAGTCACAGTGAATGTTTCAAGATTTCTGATTGCAGTTGTTCACTTCAAGCAAGTTCTTTACATTGTGGACATGTAATCAGACATGTAAATTGTCATCCACAAAAAATAAGGGGTTATAATATTGGAGGAAAAAGAGAGGCAAAATATGGATCTGACATCTGGTGGTAAAATCCACTTACCAGTACCATACTGAGGAGTACGAAATAGCTATGAATCAGTGCTCATGTTGAATTTGCTTAGACAACACCATGTAAGAAACAGTTTTATTATCTCCTCCTCCTCAGTTTACTCATTACATTAGAGTACCTTTCACCTGTGTCAGATAAGGATGATGATGAAGATGCAGATTTAAGAATAATAGCGCCAGGAAACATGGAAAGTGTTCAATCTTTTCCCCACAGTAGAATGATATTAGTCAAGTGTGCAAGAATTCTCAAGTTCAGCTCTGAATATTTTGCTTATACTGTGTGTTCAGTGAGAACAGAATCGGAGGACATAGACTCTTCAACAACACATTAGTCATTTTGCTATCACTTGGCTTGATCTTGCAAACCGTTACTCACGCAAATAGTTCCTGTTAATGCAAGTAAGGGTTTACAAGATCAGCCTCATAATATTTTAGAAGTGTGAATAATAAACGTACTGTCTGTGGTTCAGAATAATACTGCTCTCAGGCTGTGCTCCCCTGACTGAAGTCAACGGGAATTATGCAATTTACTTCAATGAGAGCAGCATCAGGCACATTAATTGTACACAAATGACACTTCCCAAAACATACCGGCTGGAAATGACTCAGCTGGCTGTGCAGCATTATTATCAGGGACAATAGAAATCTGTGGGTGTGGAGAATTGACAAATGCTGAGGCGTTAGGGTCTCCCAGCAGTTTTTTTGTGCAACATACTATTTGCTCCAGATTCTAATCTTTCTTTTTCTTTTTAAATGACATGTCTAGGTCTTCTGGTTATGAAAATGGCTTCCTAGTTCTCAGAGAATATACTGGTGCTCTACTGTCTTTTCAACCTTGTCCACACTAGGAAATTTACCAGTTATTGACAATGGTTCTCTGCAATGGGTGCAGATGAACTGGTGGTAGAACTGAAACATGTTCAGTACCATTTCAGAAACCGTGGTTAAGCTTTGCTCTGAGTAGAAACAACATCACTGAGAACAAATCTGAATATGGTGGTAATTTCAAATATTAATGCTAAAATTTTAACTATTTCATTGTTGGTACCTGTGTTGAAAATATCAGCTAATGGTTGTATCATGTACCTGTCGCATCACGTTGTTCCTTTCCTTTGAAAGAATATTGTGTGGGAATAAGCCTGCAAATTAAGAAAAGACAGAGATGAATATTCTATTAGATAATCTTCTGATTCTTCAGATATCTGTGATACTTGCTACTGCCTTTAAAAATTAGGGGGAAGGTGTGGTAGATGGTATTGAAACCCTATCTTATGGTTTGTGGGATTTTGCAGTTCTTTGTAAAACTTGGTCTAGCAGCATCACTGACAGAGAATTTCACTTTAATAACCTAATAAATATTTTTGATTGACTCTCCTGTCTTACAATGGCATCTGTTATTAAAATGTGAGTTTGGGACAGAGTAGCATACCAGGACGTCCTTCAGAAATTCCACTGATTTATTTTTTTCTGATCTGGGGTGGGAGGAGCTCCCGCTGAACAGTAGTTAAGTGTGGCTGTAAAGGAGTATTCTAAGTCAGCTGCAAAAAGAAGCCCTAAATTATTGTTACTGTTGCTTGTTCAGTTGCAATAGTTTGTAGATAAAGACAAACCTAACCCAGGATTTGAGCATTATTGCTGCTTTTAATATATATTGTTCTGCATTTTGCATCTATCCAAAATTTCATATTCATTTGCATATCTACTTTGAAATTGTGATATTGTTTTAATATGCTAAATAGAGATTGTAACAGCCATTTGTTTTAAGTGGTTTTGATTAAATTTTATGTTTTGCATTGGTAAAGCACATGAGTTTTAACTGCCTTAAAACAGTAAAAGAAAATTCTAACAGTCAGAAAAATTAAGAGACTATGACAAGCAGGAAAAATAGTGATTGAGCATGCAAATCACTGTGCTTTTCTTTGAGACAATACATACTCTACTGCCTGCATTTCCCCAAAGATACCACTACAGCCACTCATGGTTGAAATCCCTGCTACCTTTATATAAGGCAATGCGACAAATGATTTAGGGGGAAATAACCTCTAATCAGCATAATTTCATACCACATAGCACAGAATTATTGTCAATTTAATTCTGTCTTCTCGACACAAAACTCTGAAGTGTTTCTTCCAGTTGAAGTTTTGTAGCTGAATAATAAATAAAAGAGGGTACAGTGCAAGTACTGCATAATGTAATTGTACCCTCTTTGTTCTTGTCAATCAGTTTTAACACAAGTTATATAGTCATGGATGTCATCATAAGAGTATTCTTAGTGGATGGTTTGGAGTTTCACTACAATCATCTCATGTGAGAAAGTTCTCTTTAATAGAGAGGTGTATGGCGAAGCTTTCAGGTGCTTTATAAAACTTTGACTTTCCTCCTACTACAAGGAAAAAAGCACAATAACGCATGCATGAATTGCCAATAAATCAAAGGCTTGCTTTTTTTTTAATTCCTATTTTGACATGTACATACATAGCATTTTTAAGAGATAGCTCCAAGGTAGCTTTTCAGTCCTTGATCAGATCATGAATTTAATTAATTCAGTGTCGACATGTCATAGATTTAAACCCTTTAGAATTACATTTTTAATACAGATCTAACATTTAATGTCTTTTTCATTTTTTTCTTGTGAAATAAAAAAATGCTTTAATACTCTATAAGCAATTTTTTTCTCCTTTATTATCAGGCTGTGGTTCACTCCTAATTGTGGGGCTGGAAATTTATTGTAGTTTCAAATTAAGGAAGCAGACAAGTAATCCAGTGTAAAAAACACTGTTCTAACTTCAAGAAGAAATGAGTGTATGTGTTTAATTTCTCTTTAGGCATACAGCTGTACAGCCACTGTATAATGGAAGGTTTGAGACAAAATGGTCCCCCACCACCTTACCTCCGTGTAATGCAATTTAGCTTCATTAAATTACTGGAGGGCCAGTTACTTAAGCAGAATATTGATTTTCAGTCTGGGCCATGTTTAACATAATTCTGCGTAGGCAACAGCTAATTCTGCATTTGAATCTCACATCCTAATGGCATTACAAGACGCAACTGACCATAGGCAAGCACTCTGCAATCAGGTGTCATAGACTGTGGCAACCATTCTTAGATAAAGCAGCTCAATTTGCCTTTAACCCTTTCTTGGTGGAGCATATCTCTGCATGCTTCAAAGGACTGCCTTGACAAATGTCTTGTTTCTTCAATGAAGCTGCCGTCTTTTATCTGGGGATGTGTAGCCTGGAGCTAGGTTTTGGTACTGTAAAGTATCTGCAGTGCTATTATATTTTTCTTCAGCAACCTATATCTCTGTCTATATGGCAGCAGATCTACTCATAGATAGTGGTAAAGTAGGAATTGCTTTCTGTTCTTTGCAGATTATTTTCCAAACCTACTTATAGTAGTGGGCTTTGTTTTAATTAAAATATAATGAAAATAACCAACTACTCAACAGGAAAGTATACAAGTTTACAAGCCATTGAATAATACTAATTTAAAGTGGTTCCCAATGAATTATACGTTGGTGGTGACTTGGAATTAAAATAGTGAGTGTGTGGGGAGAGATACTTGTTATTGCACAAATTTGACGTGGGCATCAAAGACATGTTGTATACTTCTAGGGTTTTATTGAGTACCCCGGTACAAGATGGACTTTCAGAGTCTTGAGTTGCAAAACTTCCTTGCCCAGCTGAAACTCTAGTTAAGTCAATTGGTGTCTTGAATATACAGAATAATACAGGACTGGGCTCCAAGTTACAATATGCAATTCTATTTAGCTTTAATTAGACTAAGAACCACCCATGTAGATCTCTTTGTAGGATCAGGGGCTAAAATGAACCCCTTTTCTAGTAATTCTAAGAGCAACTCTAACTATTCTGAGCAGAGTTTGGCCCACTAAACTGTTGTTTTCAGGAATGCTCATGCAGAACTGAGAGCTGCTTGAGGGCATCTTTAAGTGTAAAATACTAAGGGCCTGAATTTTAAATGGGCTTTAGCCTGGCCTTCCTTTTGTGTGTAGCTTATATCTCACCCAGTCCCCCAAAAAGAAATTGACTTAAAAATTCCTCATTATAGCCTGGATTCTGCATAGATTTAAGCATATGCTTAACTTTATGGACTGGGGGGTAGTCCCATTGATTTAAATTACAATGGGAACGCTCACAGTGTGTAGAGTGAAACACATGTTTAAACCTTTGCAGGATTGAGGATTGTGACCTATATAATTTACATGTGCCAAAAATAGACCTGAGCTGGAAAATGTAGATTTGAGATTGGATTTTGAGCACAATGGTGTTCAGGATTTGGAGTTTTGGTTTCATTTCATCCCAATAATATACAAATATATCTATTAATAAGAGCAAATCAGAGAAGTGGGAAGGAGAGAGATGGATGGAATCATTGATCATAGGTTTGCAGGTCTGTAGGATCTTTTTTTTTCTTTTTTCTAGATTCTTAATTCATCGTGGTTTTAAGAAAAGAAACAAATCCAGGCACTAAAAAAGAATGCAGTGATATAAATCTTTAAAACTGTCATTGGCTGCTCAAGAGTTGGATCATTGAATATGTGCTGTGGAAGTGGGTGAGGTTAAATTCTTTGGAGGGGATATATGAAAATTAAACCAAACAAAGGGAACTTCAGTAGGCCTATTCATGAAGGTAAAATAAGATGTAAGTAGGCCTGATTGAAGAGAAAATTAAAATAGATTAGACAGATTTCAAAATAGAATTATCTTCTCTGAGCAAAACCAGGGGCAACAATTAAATATGGTTTCCAGAATGAAACAAATAATGTATATACATGTAAAATCATTCTTAGATCTGCATAGGGAGGGATCCCTCTTCACAAAAGATCTTACCCTCTTTCTGCATGGAATGAGAACTGGTTACCACCATGGCATTGACACCCTCCTCCTCTGAGCCCATACTAGGGGAGAGAAAAGAGATGGGCAGATTGAGGACAGCATTGGGAAAGCCAAGGGTAAGAATGGTGATGGTGGGCACATGTCTTCTCTCCAACTGTGGGCCTGTTTGCCATAAAGCTGCATTATCTTTTCTGTGCTTCTTGGGTGTGGGTAGAAGGGATAGGGAAGGCACAGTGGGTGGGAGATAGCCATGTCTGGGGAAGGCCCTGGTATCATGATTTTAAAAGAGCCGTGAAGTTTTGCAGATCTTGTTGCTGCTGCTGCTGCTGCTCCAGCTGTCATCATGTGAATTACACACACTTGTGGGACTTTTTCATGTTAACTCATTGGAGTTTTGTATCTTACATGTTCTTTCCATTTTCCCTCTCAGGTGTTAAGTAGTTTGCTATTATTTGAAATGCCTTTGAGGTTTAGCCTGGAAGAAAATATGCAATATGCAAAATCAATTTTTCATTGGGAGTCAATAACTGGCATCAGGTGCATTACTTACCATTCTGTCAAGGATTTGGCATGCCAGTTGATTGATACCTATGTGATTCTCATGGCACTGAACATAATTTGTTCCTTATCACATTTGCACACATAGGCCATAGTCTTTGGTTGCTTACTATATACCCTATATCTTTGCTTTTCATATAAAATGAAGAATGGTGCATAGCGTAACTCTCATTTCAGTTCTGTACAGTTATAATTCTTCCCCTAAAATACTAAGGTGTATCATCTAAACCGTACTGGTTAGATAAATAGGAGAAAAGAAAAGGGAGGGATGAGATGCCTAAAGAGGCCTGCGGTATGTGAAAGTGGAAGAAGCGATCAAGTTACATTCTTCCTCTCTGCAAATTAATGGCCATTTTCCTCCATCTTTCCTCACACTGACTAGCACCTTACTATGCTAGTAGTCCCATTGATTTCAGTGGAGCAAGTCCCAGAGTAAGGTGCTACTTACTCTATGTAAGGATAGAAGAATCTAGCCCTATATAATTAATACAAATATGTGCATAATTTAAAGCTGCCCCAGGACAGCCTTAAATTACATGATAACCATGCAGACACTGGTCTAGGAAGAAAAACATGGGGAGTCTCTATTAGTGAAATTAATTATATGTAAGATTGTCTTCAATAACCATGTGGGAATGATTAAGTAATCAGTCAAATAAAAGATTTAATAATAAATTCCCCATCAATTATACAAGAACACCCAGTAAAACTTAAGTAAAAATGATTTTAAACACATTTATATTAACATTAGTGGTACTGGAAATATATAATACAAACATAATATCTTGTGGCAAAACATATTCATAATATAAAAATAAACAAACCCCAAATTGTACTTCCTGTGGAGATTGAATGGCTCATGAGACTCGTAATGGCATAAGGAGATTTTAGATTCTAGGTCAACTGTATGAATCCAGCCCAGATCAGTAGTGACTGAAGGTCTGTACTATCTCACTGACGTTCAGTAGCTTCTGTAAAATAAGTTAGCAGTGACAGTTCCTAGTATACACACATATTCAGGTCATAAATGTCTCAAGTGGAAAGACCCAGAACTAGATGGATATGGAAACAACTACAGGAGATCCTTCCAAAATAGGGTAGTGCAAACTGGTGGGGCAGAAGGGAGGGAGAGATGGAGGGATCTACAGTGCCACTGCTGGGTTAGCTGTTCTGTGAACAAATACAGACTTAAATTATCAGGGTTCCCAATCTATCATTTTTCTTGAGCACTAAGATGATTCCAGTAATAATACTCTTGGTGTCCCTGTATACATTCTGTCTCTTCACTGTCACCACTGACCTGGGTGAATGGTGCCCTGCCTTATATTGCTGTGTTGGTCAAGGCCACACTCATACTAAGAATGATAATTTTCCATTGAGTTGTTAAACATTGTCACCAAGCATCCATGACTGTACTGCATGGTGGAATATAGTGCAAGCAATATGCACAGAAGCAAAATAATATCAATACAACTAAACGAATAGTGGCAGGAGAATTTATCCTCAATATCAATCTGTCACTAGAGGTCTGCTCCAAAGCCCACTAAGGTCGACGGCAGTCTTTGCACTTACTGCAATGGGCTTAGGTTCAGGCCAGTACCCATGTCAACTTCTGAAAGGTAGAATTCTGTGTCATGTAAACAAGACACATACGTCTATGGGGAAATATAGATGCATATGTCAGACAATCAAAGTGATGTACAGGATGAAAACAAATAAAGAGCAGGCCAAAATATCCATATTTGAATTTGACTCAAATTCCACCACCGTGCTATGGTAATGTTACAATTCTGGGGCTAGATTTAAGTACATCTAAACCACCCTTTCAAGTCATGGGGGAAAAAATCTTTTTTCTTTTCTTTTTTAAAACCTGAAATTGTAACATTTTAATCCTAAGTAAACAATTAAAATCTGTAGAATTAATCTGTAGAAATTGGGGGCAAAATGCTCATATCCTGGCATAGTAACTTAAACCTTCTTACTTCCTTTTCTGATATGTTTAAAATAAATTTACTGATTAATGAATGAAAAAAGAAAACATTTGTGTTAAAACAAAATTAAAACTCTTTTGGTACATTTTTAACAACTTTCCAACAATTTTGTAATAAAAAAACACCCTCTGCTTTTCTAATAAAACGATGTTTTTATTGGATGTGGAGACACCTGTATAAAAACGGAAGGTTTGTGAATAAATCTGTCTGTAACTGACACAGTATTCATTTCCTTATTAGGCCTTTTTTGTTTGCTAAAGCCAAACAGAAAACTCTTCCCACACATCTTACGAGACTGCAAAATGGAAGAGACCTGACACCTGCTCTGATTCACAATGTTATTTGTACACAATATTTTACAGGCAACATTTCAGCTGATAATTGAGCTTCTAAGTAATAGTTAATTGGTTAATATTTTTGATTTACGTATATGTTATAGTTAAGCTTCTTTGAAGTCTTGAATCTGGAGAGTGCTATAATATTTTTCAGCAATGGCATATAGTTAAAATTTGTGTGTGTGTGTTATCAAAAACTGAGAATAACCTGCCAAACCAATCATTCTTTCCCAAGAGTCTAACAAAAGGCCTGGATGTTAATTGCATTTAACCTAGAACAGCGGAGCATTTTTTTCTTTATACAATAACTAATATGTAAACTACTGTTGCACTTTGAAATTACTTTCACTTAAATTCTATTATTGAAGCTCCACAGTGGAATATATCTAGGGTCCATTTCATTAAAAAAAGACTAATTACACTGGCACTGTGCAATGTACCCGCCAATCTTTTTCTGTATGATTCAAAAATGAACATTCAAGATATACAGTACACTGATTTGTGCTGGCAGTTGTGATAGAGGTTTATGCGAGTATGCAGCTGAGCCCACAAATCAAATTCTGGTTGAGAATGGAAAGGCACCTCGTTTCCTACAAAAAGCTGGAATTTACATAGAGTGGCTAGCAACTAGGATCTAGCCAGAGTACCTATCTTTTTGTTTCTGTGATCATAAAAAAACCCCACACAAACAAAAACAAAACAAAACATATACTTCTACAGTTTCTTTTATCATATAGCATGCCAAAGCTATTTACAATTACACACAAGACACTACAAGTGTGCATCTACCTCTGGGGTGGAGCATGACAGCCAACACGCACACTATATTGTGATACAAGTATAAGTTGGTAATGCCAAGGATTTATTTCCTAACCACAGTCATGTAACATGGGCCAGATTTATAAACATTTAATATTATTGTCATCTGCAGGGGGTTCCATAACCACTGACTGCAGAGGCTACTGTGACAACTTACCCTTTTTGGAAAATCAAATGCAAATAAACATAATATGAACCAAAACAAACAACCACAAGCACACAATAATAATAAATTACACACATATACACACATCTGGGTCGGGATCAGAGAAAACAATCTGAACCCTAGGACGAACAAGGAAATTGTTCTGCTTCTTACTGACGGATAAAAATCAGCACTTGGAGAAATTGTTTGGATGATTTATTTTTTGCCAAAAAATGCAGACTTGGGTTGATTGAAACATTTTGTGAATTTGTGTTGAGTTAACCAAATTGTTTTGGTTAAAAATAACCAAACTTCTGGAAAAATTGAAACATTTTGTTCTGACATTTTTTGAAACAAAACATTTTGATTTTTTTCATTCAAAACTTTTGTTTTTCAATTTTACTTCAATTTTTTTAAAAAAATATTTAAAAATCCAAGTCTCAACCCAAACAAAACATTTCATTTTGAGTTGAACAAAATGTTTTGTCCAACCTAAATAGAAGAAAAATTAAAACCAAAATTGAGTCAATCTGAAATGTATATTTGTTTAATTTGGTTTGGCTACCAAACCCCAAAATTGGTGGTTTAACTACTAATACCTACTATCTCTAAGTGGCTTTCTGGTTGTACAGGCACTGATTCTCTAAACGGTTCCTTCTGTAATGGCCATTTAGGCTGTGGAGGTAGATCTGCCACCTAGAACCTGTGTTTGTTGCTCCTTGTACCTTTCATTGGCAGTGACTGTGTGGGCATGTGTGCCATCTGTCAGCACAAAAGCACTGTCAGTAGTATTCTGGAAATCCTCAAGGAGCAGAAAACCAGCATTCTTAGTTTTGTTTAGCTGTGTTCTGTTCTTGTAGAACTGACCCTTGGGGTGGTTATGCCGTATGACCTGAGTGTCGCTGGAATAGCTGTTACCTTGACAATTGCCAGCCATTTTCTCTTGGAAATGTAATATTCTCTCCCACTAGCAATGGGGGTAACTGTGAGCTTTCTGGTCATAGGCATTTCTTCTCTTCTTTAGTCTCTCATTTAGTTTCATGACATATAATTATTTGGTAACTACTTCAAGCTTGTCTTTGGGTCAATAAGCTTTTTATTGGTATTAAGATTTTTGTCCTTGTACTCATGAGTCTCTGAATTAGCGATGCAATAATATACTAACAGTGATAGATATGGACCCCTTGAATCTGCCAGGGTTTTTTAAATTAAGTTTGCTGGTCTTTGTACTGAATTTTCTCCTAACTTAATTGACTGTGCCTAGTAAGCTTAATCTGCAGCAAGTGTGTTTGAGAAATGACACAAATAGTAATTTCTAAAGAGCCAGCTTTTTGGCTCTGTTAATAAGTGTCTGTGATATTTAGTAGACTTCATGGATTTAGGAGCAACCTTGTCGTGTTCTAGCAAAAACTCTAAGCTTCATGGGTAGGAGATGGAATGTGAGTCTATTGACCTCTACCACCCCTAAGGGTATGTCTGTACAGCATTTTGGACCAAATGGGAGTGAGCCACCCCTCTCCCTAGGCTTCAGAGCCCAAGCTCCAGCCTGAGCTCCAACTTCAAAGTGCTGTCTGTACAGCTATTTTTAGAGTGCTAGCACAAGCCTTGCTGGCCAAAATCTGTCAACCTCAATGGGGAGGCTCACTCCTCCTCCGTCCAAAATGCTGGGTACACATACCCTTAAGGTAGCATTGGAATAATGCCTGGTGAAGGGCAGGTAGAGAAGACCAAGTTAACTGTTTAGGTGGAGATGAGAAAAGAAATAATGCCAGGTCTATGGGGCAGGGTCTTTTTGTTCTGTATTTACACTGTGCTTAGCACAATGGGGTCTTGGTTCATGAATGGGTCTCCTAGGTACTATCACAACACTACTATTACTAATAAATAACAGAATATAAGCTCTGTAGTATGAAGAGGTCATTAGAAACTATGTACCCTATAACTGTTCTAGCCACCAAGTTGCTGTCCAAGGAAATAAGAAGAACTTCCTTAAGACACTCCCACTGCCAGGGTTAGGCAGGAACAGAGGGAAGCCCATGTATTACTAAGGTACTAAGTACTAAAGTATTTACTTTTTGGTCTAGTAGTAAATCCTCCTGAAAAATCTTTGCCTAAGAGATAATATAGTGAGTTAATCTATTCATCTGTCAATTTTTAACAGAAGGACATTTTGGTATATGTTGTGTATGCTCAGCTTTATCTAAATAATCTGAATGAGCAGTCTCATTGATTTGTGCATTATACTCATAAAGACATTATATTTGAACTTGGTATGAAATAAAATGCTTTGGTCAGTCAATACTCTTCAAGAGAGCACTTCAAAGATCTTATAAAAGGGTCAGTGACCTGTACATTGAGATTGAACCTCTGCTGTCTAGGGAAAGACCCATCTGCACTTGGTCTTTGAACCTGCCCTTTCCGCCTTTCCCAAAGCACCATACAAACCAATAACTTATTACAACTGAGTGTTTTCAATTGTGCGTACAAGGAAAAACATCAAAACAATACAGCAAAATATAATCCCTTTTTAGATGAGTGTTTCAGATTGTTCCACTGCTTCTTTTTTCATATATAAAATGCTCAATACTTAAAAAAGACTGCTTTGAATATAAAGGTTTAATGCACAAGTCTCTTCACCTATTTATTACTCATATTCCAGGACTAGCCAAATCTGGGACTATTTATCTTGGAAATGTAGGGTTTCACTAAAATGGACCCAGATCCCAAACCAGAATCATTTACGTTTCCCATCTCTCCTCAGTGTGTTGGGGGTTTACATAGAATGGCTCCTAGATCTGAACTGCCCCTGGCTTTGGTTTTGCAACCCAAAAACTAAAGGTGGACCCACACTAAAACACATGAATCCAAACATGCCTTATCTTGTGGCTGTTTAAAATCAAGCTTGGAAAGAGACGTGCCATTTGCAAATGGTTTCTATCTTTCTAACGGGCTGAACCAAGACTCCACATCTGAACACCCTTAAAGTTTGTGGTGTCTGAAATCCGGATGAGAATTTTTCAGCTTGAGCCCATCTCTAAACAAAACACAGTTTACAAGGTTTTGTAAGCCAAAAACAATCACTAATATGATCAGTCTCTACTCTCACCAGGAATGTTATTCAGAAGATGTGAGAATATTGAACAGAAATACTACTCATTTCTTCCTGCACATATAGCTGCTTTTGCCATATTGACTCAGATATCCTGCAATAAGAGAGATTTGTTTACAACTGAAATTTAGGGACACTTTTAAGATAGAGGAGTTTGGTTGTAATCAGAATTCCATTCAGGAAGACTATGATTTACAGACATTTCTAAAAGCAGAAGTACTCTGGGCCATTATTTAAAAGGCTAGACTTTTAGAGTTATTTATAAATACCAATATAACAGAAGCAGTTTCTAACTTCGCACAGTAAGACACTATTCATCATATAATTCAGTGGAAAAATAGAGGAGCTGTAGGAAGTGGCAATAGAGGGATAGCATTCCAATGCAGAATCTAATCTAGATAAAAAAAAAGGAATATTTTCCTCTTTTGAAATCAAATTGCAAAATGTAAAATAAGTGGATATAAACAGCCAATTGTCCCAACACCATTTTTTTTCCCTGGGCAAACCATGCAAAAAACCTAAAACTCACAATGGAGCAACTTCCATTTTAGATCAGTTTCTCCTCCTCTAACATGGTCTATTTATTTTTATTGGTTTGTTTCTCATTAAATCCTTCAATTACTCTGCAGTGTAAAATGGTGAAATTATTGGCATGTGCCACTTTCATCATGTATTTGAGTTTGCTTATTACACTTGCAGAAAATGCTTGAATGGTATTAGACTCTGCTGTGGATTGAGACAGAGTTAATAAATATTATTTGGTGTTTTTTCCCTGAGAAGCACTGCTTTTCTTGATTGTTTTTTACAGTTGGATTGGGAATATTGATTTATTCACCACTGTTACAATAATTGTATACAAGGAACAAAAAATGCAGAGGTAACATTTCATCAGCTCAAACAGATTAATTAGTTGTAGTAGATTAGGCACAGTGTTACACAGAAAGATTTGCATTTAGAGGAAGAAAAAAGTTTTTTTTTTAATCTTAAAAAAGGCAAGAGAATTTAATAGAGATGTGATACACAGAACTGTTTGGCTTATTATTCAATCAGTGTTTCCAAATGAGTATTAAAGGGCAACTTTAAATATTAACTCTTCTTTTTTAAAATAAAAAATACAATGTAATTGTTGAATACATAATTCAGAAAAATCCCTCTTTACTGTACCTATACAAAAAGGTTAACTCAATATCACTTCCTAAATTTGAAATTTTAGAGGGATTATATCTCAGTTCTACTACAGTAGCAAAGACATTTAAGATCTACTCGTTCTGTCAGTTTGTAGGATATCATGGAAATCTATGTAGTTTTCATTTTTCTCTTTGTGCATAGCATTGTGTGGGGGAGGTATGTAAATATTATTGTGCTTTGCATGAGGTTAACTTGGCTATGGTACCGCAATTTTTTTCACTAAAGGTTATGAGACATTAACAAGAGTTTAAAAAGTGCTGTGGTTGTTCCCTATTTGACCCTTACTGCAGGGAACTGAAATTTCCCAATGTCCTGGACCACTGACCTCAAGAGGGCAATTAAGCAGTTTCTCTCAAGGTTTCAAGTTTTAAGATTTTTGAGTATTGAAAAAGAGAAGAAAAACATATTTTAAAATATATCACTCTCATATTCTACAGGAATCCACAGTGCCCTAGACAATGGAACTTGCCTGACATACTGATTTTCTTTTTAACCATCTGTTAAATCATCCTGGCTTACAACATATTAGACTTTGTAAATGCTCTGAAATTTTCAAGCCAGTGCATAAGAATTCAGCTCCTTGGCTTTCAGTTTACTTTACTAATCCAACCACTGAGAGATTCCAAACATACAGAGCCAGCTCCACAGGTCCACTAAGGCTGGGGTTTTTTGGGTCAGTCTGGCACTGTATACCAACCTTCAACCCCACTTAAAGGGCCCCTGGAACAATCCTCCAATATAGGGCAATTCCAGGGTTGCATAGAGTTGGCACAGGCACTCCTACATCACCCTCACACCAGGGTCTGGCGCATCCCAGGTGAGTATATGTATTTCATTGTATGTGGCATTTTGGGAACTTCCTCCTGCCTTTGCCTGAAACAGCTACTACATCACCCTGCTCCCAGAGGCCTTCGCTGCTGGAATGGTTTTCTGGGCCAGCAGTTGGCTGGTGTAATACATTACTGTGGGGAACCAGACTGGCACATGGCATCCCCAGAGCTGGTGAGGAGTTTGCAAGTTACTTAAGACACTTTTGCACCCCGAGGTCCTCAGCTGTAGCTGGGCACCCAACAATCAGTCATAGAGATCTGGCCCACAGTAAGTTGAACCTGATCCTGAAGCACTTGATGGAAAACTCCAGTTAACATTAGTGGGAGTTACACATAGGTAAGCATTGCAGAACTGGGCAATGTTGGTTTTTGTTCTATTATTGATGCTCATGTGCACCTATTGTCAGTAGTACCTTATGCAGTGTAGAATCCTTTTCAATTGTGCAAAGCCAGACTAAACAGGCTTTGTGCAGATAACCTATGGGAGAGTGAATGGGATAAGACCTTCCTTCCAAGTAGTCACTCCTTAGATGCTACTCTAGCTTCCAGACATTAAAAATAGAACATGGCAGGTCAGTGATGGCAACAGAAACAGCAAGTGAGAGTGTGTACATGTGTGCAAAGTGATGCCACTTGCAATATCATACATGCCTGATGGTGTGGGTTCTCCTGTGGGTTTAATATTCAAAAGCATGTGCTGGGCTTAATCTTCAACCAGCTCCTTGAACTTCACTAACTGTGTGAGAAGCAGATATAATGTGAATTAAAGAAATAAAATTATTTTATCGAGCAAGAAGAAAAAAAAATTGAGGCCTAGAACCCTATTGCCTACTATCTGTATCACTGGCCCACACTCACCCCTTTCCCCAATGCATTCTGAGTGGTTCAAACTGTGACTGAGGAATGTTTTAGGAGCTCTGTGAATTACTGAGTGCATTAAACTCCTTTGAAGTTGATTTCAATGGGCGTTGAAGAGGCTCAGTAGCACATGGCAAGAGTGGGCTCTCACTGGCTGCTTTGGTGAGGGTCAGACAGGCTCTGTGAGAGCACCACCCCAAATACTGAATATTACTATGTACATTGGGGATTAGACTTTGATCTCAAATGTCCCAAAACCAAAAACAATTGAGTTTTGAGGTTTGGATTCATGCCCACTTCTAGCATGCCTGGGAGCTTCTACAGATGTATAGTGAAAAGAAGATCACTGTTAATCTCACTATTTACTAACATTTTAATCAGGACGTCTGGAGTCTTGTTCTCCAGTTATTTGGTACGTGAGTTCTAGATGCCTTCTAGGACAGTTATCTCCTAGTGTGGGTCTCACCTTAAGTGTTCCTTCTATGTTTGTTCCAACTGACTTTAGCTGCAAGTGAATTATAATCCACCGATTTACTGTTGTCTCTGTCCCGTTACAAACTGACGTGCTTGCATACTTAAGAAAGAAGACAAAAATTAAGATAAGGCCTGCTGGGCCGAGTATCTGTCCTCTCCTCCACTCGGCAGCCTTGCACCACAAATTAAAGGGGCTGGCAACAGTCTGTGAACTAAATAAAGAAGGTCAAGGAAGGTCAGTTTGTAGTTATTAAAACACTGAGTGCATCCTCTTAATTTGTGGAGGAACGAGCACTGTTTTTCAGAATTAAAACGCGGAACATCATTATGAAACTGTACATGCTGATTTCTTTCCAATATACCCTCAAGCATCTTAAGTAGAGATTGATCAAACAGTTACAATGAAGTCCAACTCAAAAATATCAAATCAGAGGGTTGTGAGGATTCTCAGTCAGTGTTCAACAGCATGCAACAGTAGCTTTCCTGTATATTGCCTGGATACTGGCTAGACACTAGAAGGCTTTTGCAGACTCTGAAGTGATAAAGGAATATATCCTTATAGCCAATGATATATCATTATAATAAATGATGCAATACTAGTGATGAAGATGAAAAGTGGTACTCAATGAATTTGAAAAGATTCTTTTCCTGCATGTCAGGTGTTCAAACAATTTGCGATTTTTAAGGTCACAATATCACAATTTTGAAAATGAAGAGGAAAAAATGCAGACACTTGCCTAAACTAGTGATAAATCAATTGACTTTATTTTGTCCTAATATGTATCTTTGTTAAATATTGGGTCACTGCTTCCCAGAAGATAATTTATGTAAATAATAGTAAGAAGGCATTTGGAGGAATTCTACATCAATCAAGAAAATTACTGATTCCTTCCATCCACAAGGGGCCATAGGAAGTAGATTTATAGAATTTTCCATCAAACTTAGTGCATCCCCCCTTTCAAACATCTCTTTCTGCTAGACTATGAGCAAAATATTCTACATGCTCTAAAGGACTATCATTAAAGGGGTCAAACTTCTAACATCAATAACAGCTCTTCAGGATACTTCTAGGGCTTCTGTGGTATTTGATTTCTCATTCAGAAACAGTTTTAGAAAATCTTTTTAGTTAAATATTTAATATTTTGTGTAAGATTACAGAACAAAAATATAAACTGTACAATTCTTGGGTAACATGAGCTGACATTAAAGTGGTATGTAAATGTTTATGTGTATTTATTTAAGAGGAGAGGGAGAATATCCACAGTTACAATAATTAGGATATTTTCATTTTTTACTGGGATATATACTCTCATGTGACAGGCCCTCAGCCGGCCACTGACTGGGATGAGAAAGAAATGCTTCTTATGGTAAGGTTATTCCATAATTGTCCACTACTGGGTTTCTCATAGCTTCCTCTGAAGCAGCTGGAAATGCAGCCACAATCAGAGACATAATAATGAACTGGATGGATCAGACAACTGATCTGATCTATAGTAATTTCTCTATTCCTGTATCAATCATTCTTTAGTCATCTAAAAACACCCTGTTTCTGAGAAGCATAATAAAACAATTATAGCTTCATAAGGAACCTTTCCAGAAAACCTGACGTCTTCCAGAAGGATCATGACACTTAAAAACAGTTACAAGGCAAACAGATATAGCACATTACAATTATGTCAGTGTGTCATGACTAGCTCTTGTTTTTTGAAGGGATAACACTGAATCCACCAATTTCATATCCTGTAACTGTGCTGGATAACTGAACAACATCCAGGGCATTGTTATTTCTAGACTTAGGCATCAGGTAATACATTGGTAAAATGCTGTTCTATAATGTAGAGTATCACACTATATATTTGATGGGGCTTTAAATTACAATTATCTTCAGCATGAAGAGTGATTGCTGCAGTTCCCTGGCCCCTCTTTCATGGCCATCTTAAATGCTATATCCTAGACATGCCACTGCAGGCTGTGGTGACTGACCCAAAACTCAGAGTGTTAGCTTCACAATAGCAATTTTTGATCAAAAGAAAACTACTATTGAATAATATTCATAGGGGCAGGATAAATGCACTGCCAAATAAAACAGTGAGGCCAAATCCTCCATGACTCATTCTTTATACAAAACCCCCACTCCCCAACTAAGAAAGTGTCTGTTCTTATCATACTAATGTTAATTACAGCAGAATTTTGTGCACCATTAAAAAGTAAAACATATTGCTGTCGAGTAATAAGTGGCCATGACTTTAAGTACATACAGCGAACGCGAGAGAGAAAATGCCATATTTATCTAATCCCTTTACTGACAACACCACACTTTAAATTAAATCATGGCACTAGTTGGTTATTAGGGTAATCAAGTGTTATTCATAAGACAGGAAAATAATATGTTTGATTTCTGCATTTCCTTTGTTCATGACATCTGTAATGTTTTCTGCATCTTCATACTCAGAACTCTCAAAATATTTGGATCCACTTGCACCTGTGAAGCTGTTTACTCAGCTATGAACACAATTATGACATGCAATAGCAGTTGCTTTTCAAATAAACATCTGGAGAACCGTCTGGGTGTAGCGTTGATTCAGATACTGGCAGAGTTTATAAAGATTGTTAATGACAAGAACTCTAATTCCTCCCTCTGTCTTTTGGCCAGAATAATAAATTTAAAAAAATAAAAAGTGAAATACTTAAAACTTATGAACATTGGCTTATTTATTAGCAATTGAAATACTGTCCCTAGAAACTTTATTAAAATACTGTATGTTACAAACTCTTTGTTTTGCTCCAATAAATCAATGCAATGACTAATATTTGTGCACTAGGTTCATTTATAACCATTATTGTACATATGCCAGAGCTGTGTGTTCACTCTATCTGTTACTTCAAAGACAAAACGCACAATGAGTACTGCATCTAGATCCTAAAATAATCCCAAGAATCATACTACTGAACTCTAGGAGATTTTAATTTTATCTCACTAATGTAAATGTTTATAGTGTTTGCAAAGTTCCCTGAACTGTTCTGCTGGGAATAGGTTATCTGTACTAGAAAATAGCAGATAAAGAACTCAACAGGAGCATCATATAAATATTGTTCTTTTCTGTACCTGTAATGTGGGAAAATCAGGGCTGTAAAATTATTCAGGTGGGCTCCCTCCTACAAATCCTAAGTGGTTGGCCCATACACAACTTTGGAGGACCCCGACTCCTTTTGCCAGGCATGCAAAATGTCCATGCTGGACACCACAGGAAGGAAACCAAGACATCTAAAATGTAGGTAGGTAGGCTGCAACTTTATTAAGTAATTCATCTGAGAACTATCCAGAGACAACTTGTCCACTGTAGGCCATCCTTCCTTTGTAATCCATTCCACATGGTGGAGGGCTGCCATTAGCCCCTCACCCCGTTAACTGCAGAGACTTAAAGGTCAGAAGGGACCATCATGATCTTCTAATCTGACCTCCTGCACATTACAGGCCACAGAACCCCACCTACTCCTGTAATAGACCCCTAATCTCTGGCTGAGTTTCTGAAGTCCTCAAATGATGATTGAAAGACTTCAAGTTACAGAGAATCCACCATTTACTCTAGTTTAAACATGTAAGTGACTCAGGCCCCAGGCTGCAGAGGAAGGCTTACTCCATCGTACCCCACCAGGGTTTCTGCCAGTCTGGCCCAGGGGAAAATTCCTTCCCAACTCCAAATATGGCAATCAGATAGATACTGAACATGTGGGCAAGACCCATCAGCCAGACACCTGGAACAGAATTATCTGTAGTAACTCAGAGCCCTCCCATCACCAGCCATTGGAGATATTTGCTGCTAGGAGTTGCATTGTACCATTGTAGCCATTGTAGGCAGTCTCATCATACCATTCCCTCCAGAAACGTATCCAGCTCAGTCTTGAAGCCAGTTAGGTTTTTTGCCCCCACTGCTCCCCTTGGAAGGCTGTTCCAGAACTTCACTCCTCTGATGGTTAGAAACCTTTGTCTAATTTCAAGACTAATTTGTTTTTGTGTCAACATTGGCACTTAATTTAAATTACTCCTTAAATACCCTAGTCCCAGCACAAATCGCTTAGACTCCACTGCTCTCCCTCATCTGAGGTTTAAAGAGGTGAAGAGGGGGTTGTCTCTGATCATTAGCACCCCCACCCTAACTCCCCACCTTCTTTAGGGGATGCCTTCTCGTAAACCACTTCCAAATCTGGGTTATCAAGGAACCAGACCCCCTATTGCACTTAACACCTGCCACTAGCAATTTGCTTGTCTGCCTTCCTTCACCTATCTGTGCCAGATTCCAAGATTAACAATTCCTTCCCTTATAGTCACCTTGTGGCTCCCCTGCCAGATCCTTTTCTGTGGTATCTCAGGCCAGGTTACAGTTAGCCCTAGGACGAGGCCCTGACTCCACCCACATTGTCCTACCCCTTTACTAAATCCTCAAATTATTTGTCAAGTGGCTTCTCTCATGCAGAATGGCCCCCAGAGCTGGGGGAAGGGCTTATAAACCATCATATTAAGTGTGCCCAATAGGCTTTGTTAGCCTTTGTGTCCTACCAATAAGCCTAGAGTCTTCCTCCTCCCTATCTCAAGCCCACTAGGGAGCCGAATGCCTAAAAGAAGGGAGAAGATGGGTTAAATGCCTTAAAAGGAGCCAAGGGTTTTCTTCACCTTGCTGTCCCCGTCAGTTCCTCTCCCCCACCACACACACACACACACACAATTTTGAGGCTGCAGGGAGGGGGATGCATTTCCTTGCCCTCCAGCAGACTTTGGTTTCTTGATGTCTCTGTTTCTCACCTCACAGCCTCACTTGAGCTTCCTGATGGAAATGTCCCTTCTGCACTTTGGAGAATTAATGGCTCTAAAGCAGAACCAGCACTTGCCAGGCTTTTCTGGCCATGAAGGCCTGAGTCACCACTATAGCTACTGGCAGGCCTCACACTCAGTTGAAAGGCAACTCAGAGAAGTGTAAGTAATAGTCAGGAAATCACCTCTACTCAATTTTACTGAGTTGGGGAAGGTGGAGCGGGGGAAGAGTTTTGCAAATAGGAAAGTAGATAACGTTTATTTCAAGAGAGAGTTAGGCTCAAACCAACCCTCCAAGAGCTGCATACCCCTAAAGTTTGGGTGCAGTTCAGATCTGGAGTGGGATCCCAACTTTTTGAAAGACTCCCACTTCCATGTAATGGTGAACTACAATAATGTTGGGGAAGTTCAGAAGTTGATCCAGACTTTGAACCACAGGCCCATCTCTATTCCAAACCTTATATACATGACATTTTAAGACAAGATCTTGGCTGTCCACATAAAGCATTGCAGGACAGTGTCTCAGAAATGATTTTCATGCTGTGAAGGTAATCTGAATACAATAGCTGCTTTCAAAGGCAGATGAAGTTCTTGTTGTGGCACAAAACATCTGGAATTTTACAGCACCTTCAATTGGATATCTGGATAACGCTGTACATACATATATATATCCATCTGTCTTGGACCTTCAGGGCTGAGTTCTGATCTTAGCTAAAATGACAAGATATGTGATGATAATCCCCCACACATCCAGGATCTCAACTGAACTCCCTTGAATTACTTAGAAGGAATAGAAAAATAAGCATTTTAGAAAGAATTAAAAAGAGAATAAAAATAGGTATCTGGAAATGCTACAGTTAGTGTAGAAATCATGAAAAGGATTTAAAAATACAGACAGGAGTTTTGGACAGTTGTGTTGGATAAAACTGTAAATTCAGCAGAACAGAGCAAAGCTGATAAAGAATAGTTTTAAATGTCTTTTCCCTCATAACTAGATTATTCAGTACAATGTCATTTGCCGCCACTGACATTTTCTTTAAAGTCATAAAGGCCTACATAGTAATAAAAGGGCTCAGAATAAAATTAGGAATATCATGTATAAATTATCTTTAACCTTAGCTTCATTTGGACTGTGACTTTTTAGACCTGATCAATTTTCATGAAACTATCCACATAAAACTGTGAAAAAATATTTGATCCTTGGCTCTCATAAAGCTAGTTGTAACAAGCCTGGTACTTTCTTGATACTTAATGGTGCTGTTGGTGTCTGTCTCTGTGGGCAATTCTGTAAAGCAGGGGATAATTGTGAGATTTAATATAATTTCTCAGAGCATTGTTAGGGAAAACATCTATACAGATATGCATATTTTATATAAGTGCTGTGCAGTCAAGGACATTCAGTGCTTACTAAATTTTCTGCTTAGTTTAAATAAAGCACTCACTCATTCCTACCATTTTAGGGTTTCCTCTCTCCATTTCTAAAATCAGAAATTAGTTGGGCATAGTACTATGCAATTTTTCCATTTGTTTTTATTAAGGGCTTTCTAAAGAATTTTAACACATGGGGGCCAAATTCTACTCTCAGTTATGCCAATGTAAATGAGAGGGTACTTTGACTCATGATGTGTATGGAGTGCCATTGGCAGAAATTTTTGACTAATACCTACAGTTTGTGAGACTTCTTTTAAATACACCATGAGGTGCCGTGTTTATGTAGTTCTGTAGAAACACTATAAACTATAATGCAGGGTAAACAAACTCACATAAAATGCACCACGGGCATCCGAATATCTATAGACCATGGTAGTATATGTGCCTTGTATATGCCAGGTAATTAGTTTCCAAATTATCCTGTCAACCACATATCTCTGCACAATGAAAAGGACAAGAATGTTAATCACTGCTCCAAGGAAACAATAAAACACTTGTTTTGATCTCAAAAAGTTTATAAACTTTGAGATAGCACAAAATGTTCAGACCTCTCTTTGAAACCTCTGCCTATAAGAAATCAGCCAGTTAAAGACAGCATGACGGCCAGATTGTATGAGCTGGCACTGTATCGTTTTAAGATAAACACAGATAAAATTGCAAATATATGTAGTTGCACCCTTCACCCCCTTTTCTTGTCTTTTCAGTCTGTAAACTAAGAGCAGGGATTATGTCTTTGGATGTCTTTGGGCAGCACATAACAGAATTGGGGCTCAGTCCTAACTGGGACCTCTGGGCATTGCTTTAATGTAAATATTAAGTAATAATGATAATAAAATACCATCCACCTAAAATTACAGAGTGCAGTTGAGTTTAACTGTAAGTCTTGTGATGATTTTTATTAATAATTATCTGCTTGTTCTGCTGTGTGTAGTATTTTGAACTCCATCATATGTTTCAATTCACTATTCTAAACACTCCCTTATAAAAACCTGTTGTGCGCCAGTATAAAGAGCTCCCAAAGGAAGCCATATCTAATGCACAAGAAGTTTTATTGGCCCTAATAACCCAGGAACTATGCTACCTATTCTTGAGTGCCATATATTGGTACCTTATCTATTAACTAGATAGATAGATATAGATATAAAGGAGTCCTGTAACACAGATTATCAGGATTGGAAAGGACCTCAGGAGGTCATCTAGCCCAACCCCCTGCTCAAAGCAGGACCAATCCCCAGACAGATCCCTAAATGGCCCCTTCCAGGATTGAATTTACAACCCTGGGTTTAGCAGGCCAATGCTCAAACCACTACCCATTGCTCAACAGCCCTGTTGGTAGGTAGGTACTTCACTCAATAAAACAGAAATATAAATCCTATTTTTTTTTGTAAGAGAAAAGTAAGTATGGCCCCAATCCTGCCAGATGCTTTGCTCCACTTCCTATTTATTTCATAGGATCCACAGTCCCTTTCTATCCTGTAGATCCCTCTTTACAGGCGATTCCAAGACAGTAGTGGGATCCGGGAGATGGAGAGGGAAGCCCGGGGTCCCATTTGCTATGCAAAGGCCCAGGGCCTCCCTGTGGATGGCCATTGCCTCTGCCAGTTCTCCTGAGATTTGTGGACATCTTGGGGAAACCACAGATTCTGGGGCCAAATTCTCTTCCCATCCAATACAGGCAAATATAGATAATCTCCTGGAACTCAGGAGATCTGAATTCAGTTCCTGGCTCTGCTACAGATTGCCTGCATGACCAAGAGTAAGCCATTTAACCTCTCTGTGTTTCAGCTTCCCTCCAATGAAATGGAAATAATACTTTCCTACCTCACAGAAGTGTTGAGAAGCTATATTTGTTAATAACTGTGAAATATTTAGATATTATGGAGATGATGGCATATAAGTATATAGAAAGACAGGCTGGACTGGTAGCATGAGAATCCTTCCCCCCTCAAGCTAAATTCAGGAGCGCCTAATGTAAGCAATATTGCTAGATAGGAAGCAGAAGATAGTGTCTTTGCTTTACAAAGCATTGTCTTCACCTTGGATTCTGATATCCAATTTACACCAAGTTGAAACCTGTTTCCGAGTCACTGTTGGATTGATGTCTGAACAGACACTCCAGCATCCACCATGCAATACAGACATGTAGCCAAGTTTTGTGTAGCTCCATGACCAACTCTAGCCGATGATTGGGACAGGGTTTGTTGACCGTAAGATGAAGTTTGTGGTTCTGGAAATTATTTGCAAACATGCAAAATAGCTCACCAAAATTTTGCTTAAAATGTCACATGTGGTGCTGCATAAAGCTTGGCAATTATAGGTAAGCCCTTACTCACTCAAGTAGTTTCAATGACTTCAGCATGAGGGTTGCACACTGAGTTAAGTACTGGTGAATAAGCAGCAAATCCTGTTTTTTTCTCTATTGGCACAGCAGGCTTTACTGACAGAAGACCTAGTGCAGTTTTACTGCTTGGGGAGGTTAAGATTAATGGATCCCATGTAAGGCTGCATACCCTGTACACTGTGAAGCCCAGCTCCCTGGAGGCACCTTACAGGGTGGGGATTTGGGGACACACAGGAGGAAGCGTAGAGAGGGAAACTGATGGAACTGCAACTTTGCACATCTTGTGTCCAGTCCTTCGTCTACTGGAGAGGTGACGCCAGTTCTGAGGCTGCAGCAGTTCTGAGGCTGTAGAGCAGGTTTGCTGCTCCTCTGTGAGGTGGTGGACTTAGAATTGCTTTCTCCAATGGCTGAGTAGCTCTCAAGTGCACAACCTAACTGCTCAGGTTCTGCTCTGGAGGTAGGATTTGGGGTTAAATGAATAAATCCTGTGAAATTAATATAATCCCCATAGCTCCATGCACTGATCTTGTTCTGTCTTCTCACTCCTGAAAGGGAAAAGTATCTCTATTGGTGCAGGTTTTTCAGTGATGTTCTCTTATGCTAAGTGAAGAAACGTTAGAAAGGGATTCTTGCTCAACAGTAACAAGATTTTTTCAGACTTTCTCTAAAAAACAAACCATTGTCTGTGGGAAGTCCCATCGTATCAAAAATAAGTTCTTACAGATAAAGCCATTAATAACATGAATATCTTAAATCAATAAATCCTTTGTGTGGATGTAAATTTTCAAAGGCTACTCTTAATCAGAGCTGCGGAATTATTGCACAGAGTCCCCTTCCTTAAGTACTGAAAAATCTTTTATGTGAAACAATGGGTTCTGAAAGCATTATAGTCTCACACTGTCTCCAAACCTTTAGACTCATATATATTTCTGTCACAATGTGTTCTGAGTCTTCAGCAGATCATGGGCTTGTAAACAATTGCCAGCCATTATGGTTTAGCTGTATATCATTTTTCAGTCATATTTATTGATATTTATTTTAACTTTCCAAATATGCAGCATTTGAAAAAAACAACCTCGCTGGCTGTGTAATTAGATGCTTCAGCCCAGTGAAATATTGTCTTGGCATGTCCAACATTTTATTACTGACCCTTCCTGTTGCTGGAATTGTGTTCAGAGTGGAAGTGCTGGTCTATGAAGCTGTTCTCATCAGTATAGGATTTGATCACTTCTGTTTTTTTGTTGGTTCAGCACTGATGACACCTTTAACAAATGTATGGTGCCTCTTAATGTGTATTCAGGGTACCGTGGAAATGCTGTGAGAAAGTGCTTCTCCATGGTGGTTTGGAAATAGTGTAGCGTGGTGACATGAGTTAAGTACAGTCCAATCTTGAGATCTCATCTGATTTCCTGTAGGATCTCATGCTGGGTTTTGGCATGGTATTTGTGTGTGCTTTGAAAATAACTTTGAGCACAGTAAATAATGGTTAAACCGCATTAATTTTGCATGTGCGATAATGGTGCAGTTTGTATATACCACCAGTGTACCTTGGTTTGGGGGGACAGAAAGAAAGGATTTCAGGAGCGTGAAAAAACATGGAACATGTGGAGACATGAAAGCCAACAAATTTGAAGCCAGAGATGAACCTGAGCAAAGTTTGGACATGGATTTGGATCTGGATCCAAGTTTCTTGGCATTTAAGGGGGTTCCATTTGTAAGATTTAAATCTAGAACTCTCTTTGTTAGTAAGAGAAAAATATTATCATTTGGGAGAAACTGAAGATAATTAAAATAGGAGGAGATGCTCTTTTTTAAAAAAAACAAACAAACTATTTTTATCGTTCCTGTTCATCAGACATTAACTTAAGAATTGCAAGACCAGGAACATGCATAGTTTATACAGTTAAAATTTCCTAATGTATCAAGTTTTGTTGTGCTGCTGCCTGCTCCTTGCCTGTTATATACGGTAAGTAGCAATCTTGGTGTCCTGACAGACAAACAAACAAAACATAACAACCCTCCCTTCTCCTCTCTCTCCCCATTCACCCCCAACTGAGACGTGACATTTTCTTTTTGCACAGACAGGACTTCAGAAATTATGGTGCTTGCACTGGGCTGAAGATATAGTTAAGGGTAAAAGATTTCAAAGGCAATTTTAATGAAAGCGAAAACCTAAAAGAGAGAACACAGAGAGCAGTGGCACTACAGCTCTGCTAAATTTTACATTTAAACTAAGGGGCTAGTTATAATTTATTCTGTCAAAGAAGTGACCTATAAGTAAAGAAGAAAAAAATGACTTGATGATTAAAGACTTTAAGTATTCTCTATAGTTATGTCAGTACTACATGTTACTGTATACGTATGGCAAAGCAAAGTGTTTGAAATTTCTCCTAATTATGTTTGGAACCCAAACCATATAATATCCTTAGGGAAGTTTGTAGTGTATTACGGTGATGTGGCAGCTCCACTATACTTCTAGTTCTGACAGCGCCTCTGAATTAAAATGCTTTCTTTTTAAAACCCTTTCATATCTGGGGAAACAGTAAGAGATACACAGACTTGGAGGTACCTTTTCTAAACAGGTAATTGGGAGGAATGCACAAATACCTTGTTATGGAGTAATGTGAGATTGATTTAAGCAGGTACTTCCTTTATATCACTTTGAAAACTCATTGCTTGAGAGAGTGCAGGGCAGTTTTATGTATTTTTATTTACAATTTTGCTTGTTGGCAGATACATATTCAATTTTTGAGTTGGTCCCCGGGGAATAGGAATTGTGCAGTCTTTATACCAATATAGTTCAATGCAATATGTTCAACCAATACAGAATGCTAAGTTTAAGGAATGACAGACAACAGCATTACACAGCATTCTTTAAATGTGAAACTAAACTTAGAGTTTTCATAGTTTAATAAGGAGAACTAGTGTTTCAGAATCAAAATACTCCTGTATTTCTGGATGTTGATGGAGTGGATCCTGAATAAGGAAATATGAAACAATAGTTAGGGGGAAATTATCCTCTTTGATCTACATTGCAATTCTCTGGTGTGTCTTCTGTATGTAAAATTCCCAGTGATGTCCCAAGTGCCCAGATGGTGGTAACAAGATTGTTTGGTGTGGAGAAACCTAGTTAAAACGAGGAGGTGATTGCAAAAGGAGAAAGCAGAAGTCCCAACTTGATATATCTGTGAAAAGGTTGTGACCATTCTGGATGAAAAGCTGTAAATGTAAGTGTTAAGTGACTGACAGGCTCTTTCATGGATGTGCTGTCAGGTAACAGGGTAATCCAGAGTCAGTAAGCAATATCAAACTGATTTTTCATATGGTAATGGAAGGAGCAGTAAAGATTGTTGTTTAGCTTTTTATTAATAATAATTTGTAGAAAAGAAATAACTTTAATTGATAGAGTCAGTCTTGCAGCTTAGGCCCACAACCAGTGAATTTGAACTTTGATGGCTTTTGTACAGAGGATAAGAATTAAAATGCTAAGCATATTTCATGGAAGATTCTCTCAGTAACTAAAAACTACAGCATAAGTAATGAAAAAAGTTTTCCAATCCAGCCAACATGATTTCACCTTGTTTAGTTATTTTGTGCTTTCATAGGGAACTATGGTCCTCACACAGGCGCCTGAGTGTTTGGGGCCTGATCCTCCTCCCACTGAAATCATTGGAAAACTCCTTTTGACTTCAATTGTCTGGGAAACCAGTCCTGTTAGGTCCTTACAGACTTCATTCTGGGGATCAGATTCCCTTCTACCTAATGTATTTCAATGACTTTCTGGCTGACACCACTATATCAGCATATCACTTACCAAGGATATGAAGTTCATATAGTCCTCTCTGAGGTTAGTGCTCTGACATTTAGGAATCTGATAATAAAATGCCTGAAGTGCCCTTAATTCCAACTGACTTTCTTATTGTGGGGGGTCATGTGGAAGTGGTAGATGAAGCCATAAACAACATAAGAATGGCCATGGTGGATCAGAACAATGGTCCATCTAGCCCAGTATCCTGTCTCCCAACAGTGGTCAGCACCACATGATTCAGAGGGAATGAATAGAATGAGGCAATAAGAGAGTGATCCATCCCCTGTCATCCAGCCCCACTTCTGGCAGCCAGAGGTTTAGGGATACTCAGCATGTGGGGTTGCATCCCTGACCATTGTGGTGAACAGCTATTGATTTACCTATCCTCCATGTATTTATCTAATTCTTTTTTGAACCCAGTTATATTTTGGGCCTTCATAACAACCCATGACAGCAAGTTGTTTTTTTCTTACAAAACAAATTAAGGATGAAATTCATCCCACTGCAGAGGCCCTATTAAGCTTACCAACCACTAAGCACAATTTAGGACCCAGTCTTGCAAGGCATTGAGTAAATGGTTCCTGAGAGATGCTAAGTATCCACAACTCCTGCTGATTTTGGTGCTTTGCAGGGCTGGGCTCTCATTTAGCTCATAGAAGAGTAAGGTTAAAACCCAGGTTCCTTGTAATGCTCTCTAAGTTAGGCTGTCACTTCCCAATATGCCTGCTCTCCACTGGCATAGGGAAAATCTCTGTGCCTCTGCTCCACTTAATAGCATAGTAATATGCTACAGCATTCTCAGCTCAACGTACGTTCCTGTTAGGATGAAAAGAAGACCATAGGGGCCACTTTAACCCCATATTTAATCCTGCACTGTCCTGGCTTCCCTCAACTCTCTTTGGAATCAGTATGTGCTCTGCAACGTAGAGGATCAGGCCCTGAGAAAGACTTCAGTGGCCAAGGTGCATGTCACACTTAGAAAACTTACCCTAAAAAAAATTCCTTACCTCTCCTACTCAAACAACTCCCCCTGACCCCGCCTCACAAAAATGCTGTTTGCGACCTAGCATTTGACTCAGGTCAGCAGCAGGTGCTCCAAAGAGATTATAACTGTTCTACAATATGCCAGTGGATTCCCCTTGTTCCTTGGTATCAATTTTTCCATCAGTCCATTCTTGCAATTCTAAAATTCCCAAAATTCTAAATCAACAGTTACTTAAGTCTCAATACTCAAATTAAATAATTATTAATTTTTTTTTACATACGTAATATATGCAATGGAGCATATGTTTATGTCTGGAGAAGTATCTTGAATGCAAAAACCAAAACTAAAACCACCCTCTCCTTGTTTTTGTAAGATTGTCATTGCTACAAAACCATGGGAGGTGCATATACAGAAGTTATGGTTGCTGAGCAACTATAACTGCACAATTTAATGACTAAGAATTGTAGACTTAAAAAAATAGAAAAGAGCACAGGCAACAACAATCACCATGTTATTTCTCTCCCCTAGAAAGAGAACTATATCCTGTAATGAAAATTATTCAATATGAGGTTTGTGATATTGTATTAATTTTCTGAAATGTATTTGACTTGAATTTACTCTGTTCTCAATACTCCCCAGGATCATTATAGTATCATCACTGGGAGCCAACTATTTGAACATTATGAAAAGATTTTACAAAGAGGATGGGAAGCATTAAGCAATGTAAGTTATCTCCAAGTATATTGTTTCAGATTATAAAGCGGGAATTCAGCTGATTTTACTGACATTGGATTGTCAGTGGAAAAACTGAAGTCCTGAGTTTATCCCCCAGCACAATCAATGACAAGCTTCCCAACATTGCCCCACCAATGTGCTCTTCTCTTTATTGTGAAGCCACCTATAGGGGTGAGAAAGGTGTTAAGGCTCTGTGCCCAAGCAGTTCTGAGCCCCTATGCTGAGCTAGATGAAAAGGGTGCTAATTAATACCATTTGTGATGCTGTGTTTTGCAGTGAAGGCTTACCTATCCATATTAGCAATCCATCAGGGACTGGACTGGGCCCACCAGTTTAATCTTAGAAAATTCATCAGTTTAAACATAAATGAAAGACAATGGTTGTAGTTGCTTTCCCCACTGTCAAGATTAAATAATATCTAAAATAATAAGACTCCAGTCTACCATTTGCACAGCTCTTTCATAGGGATTATTTGAAAAGTTGGTTTGAATCTATAAATAATGAGCAAAGTCCTGATCCTGATTCTCCTTGAGTAAAGGAGTAAAGAACTGGCAATTTAGCATGGTTTGATTTGCAGCGCTAATGAAATCCTGTTAGTATCATTGCAGAACTGATGGAATCTAAGGCTTTGTCTATACTGCCAATTGAACGACAAAACTTCTGTTGTTCACAGGTGCTTAAAAAAGCCCTCCCCGAAAGACAAAAGTTTTGCCGCGGCAAGTGGCAGTGTAAACAGCTCGTCGTTGGTAGGAGCTCTCTCCTGTTCACAATGCGAACCCCTCTAATAGGGGGTGGAAGTAATTTGTTGGCAAAAGTGCTGACAAACAGTGATTACACTGCCTGACTTTTAGCGACACGGCTGTGCCACTAAAAGCTGTGTAGTATAGACAAAGCCTAAGAGAGGGGCCTTTCCTGGTATCCTGAATGGCTGTTGGAGAGATATTGAGAAGAGGGGGCTGAGTAACTCACACAGAGATATCAGTGCTATCTGATAATTTAGAAATGGAGTAGCCGACTAATATGAAGGACTAATATGAAATAGCCCCTCCCAGGACACTGGAGGTGGAGGGAGATCATCAGAGTTCCAGTTGTACCCCACAAACTGCTTTATAAATAGGGGTGTAGCTGGTGAAGTACAGCTTAAGCAAACAGAGTAAAGACACACCTGAGTATGTAAGCGAGTACATACCCCTACATGCATTCTACTTGCCAACCCATGTCTTGCTGTCTCCACTGTTATTTTTAGTTGCGTAGAGTCCCTCTGCCTCCCTGGAGCTGGAACCCTGCCCCGATGGAGTGACAGACTGCAGCAGCAGGGAAAGTTGCTTGCAGCTCCCTGCTCCTGGAGCATTTCCCTTCCGCAGGGAAAGGCTGAGCCTTTCCTTGCTGTGTCCCTTTTGCAGATCCTTTCCTAGTGGCAGTGCAAGGCTCTGGCAGCGCAAAGCTGCTGAAGCCTTTCCCTGCTGCCTTCCCTCTGCTGGGGCCTTTTTCTGACATATTCCTGCTTTTCACTCTGATGTGTAGCTACATATACTCTCCACACTGCCACCAGTGATGTGTATTGGAGATGAAGCCTAGCTTTTGCTTTTGTTGTGTGATGCTGCCCAAATTTTCTCACCATTCTTTCAGAACTGGCTTATGGCACTGGGCAGATATCTCAATGCTCAGATATGTATCAGATGTAGTTTTGAGGTGCTTTATATTACATGATATACTGTAAAATCTGGTCTGGAAAAAACAAAATAATGAAAATAATTGGTCTAAAAGTGAGTTATGTGGGGCAACAGCAACATCAGAAGAGCAGGAAGAGAGGAGAACTGAGTTGTTTTCTTGTGTTTTTTTTCCCCCTACTGTGCAAAATGGCTGAATCATGTTGATCACACAGCAGTGAGTCTAAATGGACTTAATGACTGGCTGGAAAGCTCTTGTCAGACATGTAAATATCTTTCCAATACCTTCCTGCCACCCCATTTTGGTTCATACATTCCTGATTATTCAGAACTTTTTTTTTTATTAGTGCACTGAAATATCTGGCTTCCCTGCTAAGACCAAAATAAGGGTTAATCAGGTAATTTTTATTTGGTTGCATATCCCTAGTGCTTAATACTAATTGTAGAGTTAGCATCTACTGTAAAGAGTCTCTTTCCTAACTTTTCCTGACTGGATCACAAATATAGTATTGTATGACAATTATGTGTATAACAATATTTTATCATTTTCACATTTTAATATAATTAAAATGGTTCTAATTCATTTCTAAAATCTAATTTTTCAGCAAATGGAGGATCATTTAAATGTTTAATTATATTGACTAGACATTTCTGAACAGGTGTTCAAAAGCCTGCAGGTGCCCCTGAAACGTTGGTGACTATGTACCTTTTAGCTGTTAAAGCAGGACTTTTTGGAATGAAATTACTCTAGGTAATATGTACTACTGGTATTTCCAGTGAGAGTTCCGACGTTGTGAAGCACTCTCATGAATGAGTCCGTAGGCCAAATCATGGAGACCTTATTCATTCCTTACTCAGTCAAACTGCCATTGATTTCCTTACCTAAGAAAAGATTAAGTCCCCTGTTTTCCATCTTGTTGAATACCTATCTCCAATGGGAATTTTGCCTGAGAGAGGGTATCAGGATCAGGCTCTGTAGTTGCAAAATGTAATCTAATTACAGACAGGTGTGCAACTTTGTCTCAGGACTCCATTTGCATTCCATTCCAATTTATTTATTTATTCCAAAGCACTTGACAGGCACATAGTCAAAAAGAGCTCTTCCAGCAAATAATATCACCCTTGTTGCAAACTTAATTTTAAGCCATAGGCTGGTATTGTCACTGAGTCCTGCTGCTGCAAAGTCCTAAGAGCAGGGCCCACATCTCTTGTCTGCACAGCTCCGAGCACTCTCTCCAGGAAATAATCACTGCCAGCACTCCACACACAATAAAAATCAGTTAAAGGAACACCCAATGAGGCAACACATAATACAGTATAATATGTTCACTTATCCTTCGCTGATGGTTTAAGGGCCAAACTGTGGTATATGGGAACTGGTTTGTGGAATCACACAACACAGAGAAGTTTGGGGGGGAATTGTTCTTCAGAGAAAGCAGTGGGTCAACCTTTTCCACATTCCCTTTGGGGTAATGTGCACTCATGAGGATGCACAGATGGCACATTAGCTACACTTGTCCCAAGCACAGGGATTGAAGTTGTTAATGGCCCTTGTTGGCAGTGTACACAGAGAACAGATGCCATGTAGTCCTCCACTCACCCACATACCTGCACAAAGGTAGCCACAATCAACTCTGAGTCTAACAGATGTGTTTAGTTTTTTTTTTAAAGAATGTAAAAGTAAGAACAAGATTTGATGGAGGGGGCGACTCAAATAAAAATATACTCAGTGTAGATAGTCTGTCACTATGGCTCAAAGGAAGGGCAGTCGATGAGAAAAGCATATAAACTGAAAACATGAAGTAATGCTTGAGACAGATTGCCAATACTATGTGGAAAGGCCACTTCTCTGATGAGCTCAAGTGTCTGGATAAGAATTCTGATTGAAGAAGACAGCCTAAGCGATATGTGCTTAGAATGGAATATCAGGTGGGGTCTCACAGGGATCAGTTCTGGGTCCGGTTCTTTTCAATATTTTCATCAATGATTTAGATAATGGCATAGAGATTACACTTATAAAGTTTGTGAATGATACCAAGCTGGGATGGGTTGCAAGTGTTTTGGAGAATAGGATTAAAATTCAAAATGATCTGGACAAACTAGAGAAATGATCTAAAGTAAATAGGATTAAATTCAATAAGGACAAATGCAAAGTACTCCATTTAGGAAGGACTATTCAGTTGCACACATACAAAATGGGAAATGACTGCCTAGAAAGACTGCAGAAAGGGATCTGGAGTCATAGCAGATCACAAGCTAAAGATGAGTCAACAGTGCAACACTGTTGCAAAAAAAAGCAAACATAATTCTGGGATGTATTTGCAGGAGTATTGTAAACAAGACACAAGAAGTAATTCTTCCGCTCTACTCCGTGCTGATTCGGCCTCAACTGGAGTATTGTTTCCAGTTGTGGGCACCACATTTCAGGAAAGATGTGGACAAATTGGAGAAAGTCCAGAGAAGAGCTACAAAAAGGAGTAAAGTTCCAGAAAACATGACCTATGAGGAAAGACTGAAAAAACTGGGTTAGTTTAGTCTGGAGAAGAGAAGATTGAGAGAGGACATGATAACAGCTTTCAAGTACATACAAAGTTATTCCAAGAAGGAGGGAGAAAAATTGTTCTCTTTAATCACTGAGGACAGGACAAGAAGCAATGGGCTTAAATTGCAGCAAGGGTGGTTTAGGTTGGACATTAGGAAAAAGTGGTAGGGGGTTAAGCACTGGAATAAATTGCCTAGGGAGGTTGTGCAATCTCCATCACTGGCGATTTTAAAGAGCAAGCTAGATCAACACCTGTCAGGGATGGTCTAGATAATACTTAGTCCTGCCATGAGTACAGGGGACTGGACTAGATGACTTCTCAAGGTCCCTTCGAATCCTATGATTCTATGAGGGGAAGCCAGCTTCTCTGGATATTATGTTGTTAAGAAACTACTTGAGACGAGAGATACAGTACTGTCAAAATTTAGTATAGCGGCTGAATTCTCCATAGATTTCCGTAAGATTATGCCACCGGAGACTTTGACTTTAGTGACCATATTGTGATCTGAAAAAGTGCAGGACATATATGAGGACATAATAAATGTGCCTCTAAATTACTGATAGTAACCTGACCTGATTTGCCCTTGGAAAAGATCAGATTGAAATCAAAAGGCCCTCCATGAAAGATACATTTCTTTCATAGACTGCTCAGCTGTTTTCAGGACATAGTCAGCACCTCGTAGTATTGGGCAGTGGGTCCCATATTTCAGAGTATTTAATAAAAGTCTTGTCATTTGTGTATATTCTTAAGAAGCTCCATCATTCTTGTTGGAACCTTCTATTAACTTTTTTCCTCTATGCTTTTTAATTAGGAAAGATCTTTTTAAAGTTTTTTATTGGTGAACCATAAATATTTGCTTTAGTTAAACTCAATATTTTTCATTTCACAGTGAATACTGCACAGGTCTCCCGTTCAGAGCTCCAGGGAAAAAAAGCCAATGGATTTATTTTCCCCTATAACTTGCATTAATAAACATTTAAAAAAAAAAAATCTCATTTTCCTTGACTGTGAAATGAATTTAAATGAACATATTAAATAAGCAGATTTGCCAGGCAGGATTTGGATTAGTTTCTAATTTCTACAATAGATTTTTCTTACTTACTCTGATGCCTCCGCCCCATTCCAGCAAAGTACATGTATACTGTCATATGTGCTAGCTTAGCCTGCTTCTGCTGCATAGCACACATAAACTGGACAGAAATTGTAATTATCACTGCATGCATCTGTTGTTACAAATAGTGGCTAATATATTTTTTATTCAAATTGTGGTCCTGATCCTATTCCTTTTAATGCAAAACGCACATGGACTCCAAAAAAGCATAAGCGAGCTTCCATGTCTAATTTTGGTGTAACAAAAGTGGTAGTGACCCCTTTATTTAGTTAGTTAGTTGCCAAGCACTTTTAATTATAAAAGTGGATTATGGTCACATTCTGATAAGCTCTAAACACTGCATTGTTTGCAGCAGGCCTTAGAAATTGGGTAAGAATAAGACTTTTAGGCTAAAGAAATGTCTTTTCTGTGTCCCATGAAATTCTATTCACATTTAGCTGAATTATAAACTATTAAACATTGCCTTTTCTTCTCTGTTGTTTGCATTACTTGGCAGCCAAAATAATTGAACATGAACATTCTAGATGGCACTTCCCATAGATCCCAGTCAGGAATTGGGCCTCCCCACATAACCTCCCTTGATCCCAGCAACTCATTCCCCTTCTGGGAGCACCAAATGGGGAAAGAGGTTTTAACCTCCTAGGGAGAGAGTGAGAGAGATCCAGTCTAGGTTAGGCTCCCCTGACCGTCCACTAGACCCAGCACATGGCACCAGTCACACATCCTGATTCTGTGATAACAGCCTTCTCCTGCCACCAAGAAATATAGTTAGTTCTGTTGATGGTTGTACATAATTTTATTTGTTTTTACATTTTCCTTTCTTAAAATAACCTCAGAAATTACATACAAAAGATATGTTAAAAGAATGTTATTTAGGTTGGAAAGGTAAGCATTTGAGCGTTAGGAAATGTTAGACTTATGGTTGCCCATGTGAGCGACCTCAATTCTGCCTCCTTTGTGCATACATATTATGATCAAGTCTTTAGTTATGTGATCACATACTATTTTTTCCACAAAAACCCTGCCCATTTAGGCTATGTCTACACTAGTGTAGCTGCTCTAAGCCGATAGAAGCAAGCTCTCCCATCAACGTAGTTAATCCACCCCCAATGAGCGGTGGTAGCTATGTTGGCAGGAGAAGCTGTCCACATCGGTGTTTATGTTGTGTAATTTATGTTGCTCAAGAAAGGGGGAGGTGGTTTATTCATACCCCTGAGTGACAAAAGTTATACTGACATAAGTGGTAGTGTAGACATAGCCTTAGTGGTATAAGTGGAAAAAGGAAGAGTGCATACACATCTGTGAAAGTAACATTTTTTAACTTTGGAGTGCTTGATTTTTAAACCCAAATAACTTTCCTCTAATATAGATTTTTGTATGTAAATTTATATATCCAGTGCAGTATGCTAGAAAGTACTGGGGACTGTTGGCAAGTTTGTGGGATCCTGTATATTTCCCTCTGGCAGTGAACAGGAGACTCGTGAACCTTTCCTGTAGATTTCCAAATGAGCCTCCTATCTTGCAGCTCTGTCGTTTCTTGAACACAATAGAAATGACCAAAAAAAAAAACCCCAACCACCTGGCTATGAGAATATATTTAAATAATTATTTCTGCATATTTTATTAGTATTAAATAAATAGACCCTGGTAAATTGTTAGAGCAGATAGTAAGTTTAATGCAAAAGGAACTCAAGCTTTAATGAACATATGTTGACATGACCTTACAGTTTTCCTTCATCTCCCCCATTAACTTTCAATGCACCCAAGAACCTTTGGCTCGCTGCCTAAATAATAGAAAAATAATTAGACTAATAATTGAGGAATGCTAAGTCAAACACCTAAGGAATTTATCTTTAACAACTTACCGTTTTTTGCACTCTTCACGTAGTGCCTGATACTGTTTTTAAAAAATCATTTTGCAAATGTCCCATCGAAATTTTCATGAATAATTAGTGGGTCAGGCAACCATCAAAATGAGGTCAAATATCATGGGCTTATTCAATAAAAATAATGTCTGTCTCACACAACCTTCCAGAGAAAACCCAAGTTCGTGCTAGCATAGTGGCTAACTCATCCCATTGTACCTTCACACTGTAGTACATGTATGGACCCAATCCCATAGCTATTATTTACATAAAACGTACAGTGATTTCACTCTAAGTTATGCGCATTCAAGGTCAGGTCTATTATAGGTAAGGACATATACTATTCAGAAATCTTTGAAATAACTGAGCCCAGTAGAATTATAAGGCTGGAGTAATAGCTTTAACTTGGAACTTCTTTCTTTTGTCAGTTCAATTACAACCCTTTAAAGTACTGTAACATACTTTAAAATTTATTCTAATGTGTGTGAATGTAAGGCTGGTGAAAGATGCTGGATTGACAGTTTAGAGATTGAAATAATCTATTCAAACATAGAACAGATATAGTAATTGGGCCAACATTGCCCTACTGAAGTGCTTCATGCTTTAGAATACCATGACTCTGGGTACTGTCTTGATTTTTCCCTGTATGAGTTTCACTATTATTTAGCAGTCAGCATTTCATGAACTCTTAGAAAAAAAAAGATTTATACATTAGTTCCCAAACTGGAGTCCTTCCAGCACTCCATAGAGAGCTGGGCTGATGGATTCATCTCTTGATTTAGCTCCAACCAGAACATCTATTGGAGAAAGGAGAAGCTGCCACCCTACAGGCTGAGGTTTTATGTAAGAAGTTGCCTTCTTCTTGCTCACTTCCCCCAGACCTGAGACTAACTATCTCCAGGACTAGAACCACAAGCGATGGCCAAAGAGAACAGTAGGCTCCCTCACTTCCCACGGCAACAAGAAGGAAAAGGAGCCAGTAACCAGGCCCCTGTCTGCACTTCAGGAAGGCACCTTGGGATTGGGTTATGGAACCTGGCAAAGAAGGTGACCAGGAGCTGGTGAGTTTGGGAATATCTTGGGAGCTCAGCTGTCATGATTTTGTACCATGCAATTGTGAAGCAGGGACAGGAGAGCAGTCTAGCAGGCATTCCTGAAGGGAGAATTTAATGGAGTATGGGTTGCAATCAAAGTACCAGATTGTAAACTCTTTGGGGCAGGGCATTTTTTGTTTACCATATGTTTATGCAGTATCTAGCTTAATGTGGCCTCAATCTGGTTCAGGGCTCTGCAATATAAATGTTAAAAAGTAAGCAGGAGAATAGTTCAAAGTCTATCTGCTGTGTGAGTTAGCTGCAAGAGCTGGTAAACTGCTGCTAATCTGGCAGAACTGATGAGAGAGGTTTGAGTGGTATCAGTATTTTATTTAACTCAGTTTTTTTGTTTGGACTATTTGATTTGTAACTACCTGATGTTACTTACATTTCTACTGTAAACTAGCTATGACATCATACATTGCTATTCCCTCATGTATTCAGTACTGGAACTTGCCAGGTAGTGATTATTTTTATTATTACAAATGTTTGCCTGCAAACTACACAAGTTCCTGCAACTTTTAAATTTAATCTATAACTATATCTAGCTAACTAACTCAAGGGTTTGCAACTGACATGCAGGCCATTAGATTATTAATTGCTGAATGTGAAAGGTGAATGATTATTTTGAGGTTAATAGTGTAGCTGGTCCTACGTATATTTTGAAAAGGATCTTCATATATTTTGAAAATTAAGCCAAGCTGTGAATTCTTCTATCTAAGGAGATACAGCTGTCATGGAATGATCTTCTTTGGATGAAGGGGAGTTTTACAGTAAGCATTTGTTCATAATGTCACTCCTCCTTTAAATGATATTAATACATGCATGCAACCTTATTCCAAATGTTCAGTGTCCTGGTAGGGGAACACAATATATTTTAACAGGAACTTCTCAGGCAGCTGGGTAAATAGGGGAATGCAATCCCAGCCAATTGCTAGTTTCAAGTATTTCTTCTAGATTAAAACATTTCCCAGTTACCTCAGTTATTAATGAACAAATTAATGATACTGCTTCATATTTCCAAGGAAATCCAGGAATCTGTGCCACATATCACTCCTTTTTTGAATACACTGTAAAAGTTCCTCCTTCACACTACCTACATCTGATGCATTCATCTGATGAAGTGGGCTTTAGCCCACAAAAGCTTATGCTCAAATAAATCTGTTAGTCTCTAAGGTGCCACAAGTACTCCTCGTTCTTTTTGCTGATACAAACTAACATGGCTACCACTCTGAAACCTGACTACCTACTCTGTTATTGTAATTAAGAATCTATATTAGTAAATGCCAAGCTTCAAACCTGAGTTTACTGTATGCTTGACAGATTCCAACCACTTCCTGCTTTGGAGCTAGTTTCCACTGAAAACCCATCATGAACTCAACAGCTTGTTCTCATGAAAACTATCTTCATAGGCAATGAGGATACTGATTTTAAATACAGTCTTGGATTACAGCATGCAGTTTCTTCAGTCATATGTGGATGGAGAACCTGACCATCTTAGAAACACTCTATATGATCCCAAAAGATAACTACTTGATCAGCAGCATTCCTATTGGTTTCCATAACTGATTAATAAAATGATAAGAGTAGGCCATGACAACCTGACTTCAGTGGGACCTCTGAAAATCAGGCCCGAAATGTCAGTGTCAGACATTGTCAAGAACACTGTTTTACTTTTCAAATATTTAGGCATACAAAAACGTGTATTTGCACAACTAATTTCTGTGTTACTGAGCATACTTGTGTGGGCACTTGTGGTAATTGTGCATGCAAATAACCACATAGACACATTCCTGCTACATTCTTTATAGGAAGTTTTCTATCACTTGTGCAATGCAAATGGGCAGATGACTCAGCGATTTTGAGTTCTTACAGAACTATTTAATGGCAACTGAATTACTCCATTATTTCCATCCATTATTTCCAGTTTCACATAATTATAGCTTTTAAGCTTTCCCTGTCTACAGCTTCTAAAACTATTTCAGGTGTGTATTGAAAAAGATTCCCTGAAAGCAATCATATTGTTTATATGGCATGACAGAACTGTCTACAACTTGGTGGCTATGAATTTTTGCCTGCTATATAAATTTGAATAGCTGATGTTTTTGTTGTATGCATGTATAATCTCCCAGAAAAGACCATGGCTGAGAAGAACAAGGGTATGACTGAGAAACACACGGTATGGCTCAGGAAGGGGAGGGTGCCAAGATGCTTCCTTGATCAAGAGTCACTATGTGCTGGACTGGTCCCCTCATGTAACTTAGAGCAGCCTCTGGCTGTGCAAACTGCAAACAGTCTCCAGGATATGATGCAGCTGTTGGAGATCAGTGAGGGGACAAGGGTTGTCCCTTTCCACCAGCCCTGCACACTGAGTGATCCTCTGGAGTTCTCTTTTTTGGCTCCATGCCCAGATTTTGTTGGAGTTGTGGTGCAAAGCGGCTACACTGTACCTTTGGCTCTTGGCCTGTACCTCTTTGTTGAGCAAGACTACCTGAAAAGGCAAGACTATCTTGCAGATTAGTGAAGTACTACTAAAATTATTGATTAGAGTGATTTTGGACTTACAAAAGAATAACCAACAAATCAGAGGGGGGAGGGATAGCTCAATGGTTTGAGCATTGGCCTGCTAAACCCAGAGTTGTAAATTCAATCCTTGAGGGGGCCATTTAGG